>NW_019154112.1:21559122-21796158 GCF_002288905.1 Enhydra lutris kenyoni | reverse complement strand
CGCCTGCTTGTGATCTCTCTGTCAAATAAATAAATAAAATCTTTAAAAAAAAAAAAAAAAAAAAAAAAAAAAAAAAAAGCTCTTTCATGTTTGGTGCATACATTGCCACCCTTGGTTTCCTATGAAACTGGAAATTCCCTCTCCTCATACAGGAAACTCTCCAAGGTCTGACAGTAATCAAATCTACTCTTTTTTTTTAAAGGATTTTATTTATTTGACAGAGATCACAAGTAGAGAGAGAGAGAGAGGAGGAAGCAGGCTCCCTGCCTAGCAGAGAGCCCGACGTGGGAATCTATCCCAGGACCCTGAGATCATGACCTGAGCTAAAGCCAGAGGCTTAACCCACTGAGCCACCCAGGCAGCCCCCAAATCTACTCTTGTATGCATTCTCCCCACTACTTAGAGCTCTTCACTGTTCAAATTACATATCTATACATATCTATATCTATTTCTATATTTATCTATCTATCTATCTATCTATCTATCTATCTATAGATACTTCTCTATCTCTCTACAGAGCAAAGCCAGTACCAAGCATGGAGGGTTCCCGTGCTACATCCAGATGAGGACTTAATTCATAGCCTCACCCACTGCTGGGTGTAGCTCCTGACATCACCCTACCTGTTCTCCCCAGGCAGGAGAGTGGTCATAGCCCTACCCACTATAGAGCACAGCTCCTAACCCTATCTGATCAGAAAGGCTGATAAGAATACCTGGATATTATGTAACTGATCAGTGCTTGAGCTGACAACAGACAGAGCTTATCACCCACAAAGTAAAGCCAGTGGCTCTGCTGGGTCAGGGAACAAGGAACACAGGTCATCTAAGATCACAAAGAACCCTGTCACAACAGGGAAGCTAATCCATACCCCCAGTTACCAGTAAATATACTAGTCAATCACAACTATTTAGTAAGCCTGAGCAAAGAATCCTCATAACCATAGAGCCATCTTACAAACCCATTTGGACATGGAACCATACATAAGTAGTTTCCAACTGTTTTCAATCAATGGCATCCCCCAACCCTGACCTCTGAGCTCAAATAGTTGCTTTTTCCAAAAATAGACCCTAGTGGCAGGCCCCACCTGCCCAAGGATATTACCAGCAGACATGCCCAGAAACTCAAACTTAACTGAATAGTGAAGAACTGTCTCCTATAAGCAAACCTGCAAAGTTGGAAAGAGATTGCTTACTCCGATGTGCACATAATAGCATAAGGACTCAAGGACCATGAAAAAAATCAGATAAATAGGACACTGTGAAAGGAAACTAATAAAGCTTTAATAACTGTAAAGAAATGGAAATCTGCAAATTGATAATTCAGAATAGTCCTCTAGAAGAAATTTAGTGAACTGTAAGAACACACAGACAACTAAACAAAATTAGGAAAATGGTACATGAACAAAATGAGAAGTTAAATAGAAACCACCAAACAAAACCAAACAACAAACAGAAACACTCAAGTGAAAAATACAACAAATACATTCCAAAGTGAGTTCTAAAAGCAGGCTCAACCTTGCAGACTGAAGAATCCACAACTCCTAGATAGGACATTTGAAATTATCCAGAGAAGCAAAATGAAAGAACAAAGAAAGTTGGAAGAACTTATGAGATACAATGGGGGAAAAAAAAAAAAGAACCATATTCTCATAGGAATTCCAGGAGATAATACAAAAGGACAAAAAGTGTATTTAAAACAATACTGGATGAAAACTTCCCAAACATGGGGAGAAAAGTACATACCCAGGTCAAAGAAGCCCATGAGATCCAAATACTTTTAGCCCAAATAAAGCTACACGGAGATACACATTAAATTGTCAAAAGTCAAAGATGGGAATCCCAGTCCAAGATGGTAAGATAAGAAGACCATGAACTCACCACCTCCATGAACATGGCAAATCTATACCTATTTATAATATAATTCCTCCTGAGGAAGAAGGGAGTACTGACTGAACAGCTTCTACACAACAAAAGATAGAGACCACATAGAGAACAGCAAGGGAGATGGAAACATTTAGTGAAGGGAACCCTGAACCCTAACACCACAAACTACAGTGGGGAGAGCTGGTAATGAGAGAGTGAGTAGATCTGTCTGTTCCACAGTACAGAAAAAAAAGCCATGGTTTAAAAGGGCAACTATAATGTAAAAGAACCAGACCTAGAACCCTACAAACCTCTCTGGGTCTGAAGGGCTGGACAGCTCCATGGTTCAAGTTCCCTCTACAACTTAATAGCACAGAAGGAAGCAAGGTTTCAGGTGCAATAACTGACCAGCCACCTCAGTGAGTCCTCGGCCACTAGCCCTGGACATACTGAGGCACAGGAAAAGAAGAAGAAGAAGAAGAAGAAGAAGAAAGAAGAAGAAGGAGAAGAAGGAGAAGAAGGAGAAGAGAAGGAGAAGAAGGAGAAGGAGAAGAAGGAGAAGGAGAAGAAGGAGAAGAAGGAGAAGGAGAAGAAGGAGAAGGAGGAGAAGGAGGAGGAGAAGGAGGAGGAGGAGGAGGAGGAGGAGGAGGAGAAGGAGAAGAAGGAGAAGGAGAAGGAGAAGGAGAAGGAGAAGGAGAAGGAGGAGAAGAAGAAGAAGAAGAAGAAGAAGAAGAAGAAGAAGAAGAAGGAAGAAGGAAGAAGCAGAAGCAGCAGCCGTAAAAGCAAAAGCAAAAGCTGTGGTTTAAAAGAGCAAACAGAATATAAAGGGAGGAGCACTAGAATCCTTCAAAATAGCAGCAAGTCACTAGAATACTCTCTGGATCTAAGGGGCTAGTGGTTTAAGATTCCTCTCCACAATGACAGAGTGGATGGGAACATGGTCTAGGCACCCTAGCTGGCCTACTGCCTCAGTAAGCCCTGAGCCCCTAGCCCACACCAGACATAGCCATCTCACTGAGCTGGCCCTAGCATGACACACACCGGGACACTGGTCAGCACTCACTGTAGCTCCATCTATCACACCCAGAGAATACTGGCAAAAAGCACACTGGCATACTCCAGGCTCATACCACCTTGGCTCCAGATAGCTTCCTAAGGTACCTTTGGTGCACAGTGCTCTAAGACCTGCAGGTTCATGTCTCCTCACACAACCAAGGTGCCCCATGCATGGAGTACCCTGGGAAGCCCAGCTGGTGCCCACCTTGATTTTAGGTCTCCACCAGGTCACCCCCTGTACTGAGAAATCTAGGACATCCCGCTTGACCTTCAGCTTCAACAGTCCTGCCAAGATGCCCTTGCTGCAGAGAGCACATGTATACATAAGCTTACACCTGCTTTAGCTTCAGCTATTTAGTCAGGGTTCCATCTCCACAGAGGGTCTAGTGAAGTGCCCCCAAGCCATGCCCAGTTCAGCTGTGGCCATCCCATAATGGTAGCCCCCCGCACTGAGTGCCTTGGGGGCCTGAACTCATGAGAGATACAGCTCAAGCCAGCTAGTGACACCAGGCAAACTGTCTACACAGGGGGTGACCATACATAAAACCATTCCCTCAAGTTTAGGTCAAGAACTTGTTCTAATTCACAGAAACACAGAAAGCCAAGCAAAATAGGGAAGTAGACAAATCTCCAAATGAAAGAACAGGACAAAACCTGAGAAAAGGAACTAAATAAAATGGAGATAAGCAATATATCTGATAAAGATTTTAAAATAACATAAAGAGGCTCAGCAGAAGGGAGAGAAGAGTGGAAGAACTCACTGAGAACTTCAACAAAGGGGCATCAAATATAGAAAAGAACCAATAAGAGTTGAAAAATATAAAAACTAATATGAAAAATATACTAAATATAAATATATATAAATATAAATATATAAATATAAAATTAAATATAAATATATACTTAGTATATAAAAATATACTAAGAAAACAAAAGTTTAGTAGATACAGAAGAACAGATCAGTTGAGCTGAACAACAGCACTCATGTTAAACTGAATAAATAATAATTAGGGACGCCTGTGTGGCTTAGTGGGTTGTACATCAGGCTTTGGCTCAGATCATGATCTCAGGGTCCTGGGATAGAGCTCCATAATGGAGCTTCTTAGTGGGGAGCCAGCCTGGTTCTCCCTTTCCCTCTGCCCCTCTCCCCGACTGGTGTGCACTCTCTTTCTCTCTCTCCACTTAATGAATAAAATCTTAAAAAAAAAAAAAAAAAAGAAGAAGAAGAAGAAAATAACTTAAAAAAAGAAGAGAGCTTAAGGGTTGATCTCCATTAATATCAAGCAAACAAACACTCGCATTATAAGGATCTTAGAAGGAGATAAGAGGGAGAAAGGGACAGAAAACTTATTTGAAAAGGTAATACCTGACCTGGGGGAGGAAACAGACATCCATGTTCAGGAATTACAGACAGTTCCAAATAAGATTAATCCAAGGAGGTCCACATGAAACACATAATGATTAAAATGCCAAAGGTTAAAGATAAAGAGAGAATTTTAAAAGCAAGAAAGAAGCAAAAAGTACAAAGGAAACTCCATAAGGTTATCAGCTGATTTTTCAATAGAAACTTTGCAGGACAGAGGGAGTAGCATGATATATTCAAAGAGCTGAAAGGAAAAAAAAAAAACCTACAACCAAAAATATCTGCCTGGCAAGGTTACCATTCAGTATTGAAGGGAGATATGGTTCCCAGACAAACAAGAGTTAAATGAATTTATCACTTCTAAACCAGACTTCCAGGAATGACAGAGACCTCTTTAAGTGGAAAAGACAAGACCATAATCAGAAGAAAATTATGAAAAATAGACACAAAATATGACAACACATACATAAAACATGGATTGGGGAGTAAAAACTGTTCTTTTAGAATATGTTTAAAATTAAGTGACCTTCAATTTAATATACACTGTTTTAAACTTAGGGTGCAATGGATGAACTTCATGATAACCACAAACCGAAAACCTATAGTAGATACATTTAAAAATAAGGGGAAAGTCAGGACTAACACTACAGAAACTACAGAAAGTCATCAATCATAAGGAAAGAGATCAACAGAAGAACAGAAAAGAACTACAAAACAACCATAAAACAATTAACAAAATGGCAATAAGTACATACCTATCAATACTTACTCTACATGAAAACAGTGTGAATGCTCCAATTAAAAGATACAAGGTGGCAGAATGGATTTCCAAAAACAAGATTATCCATATGCTTCCAAGAAGAGAATCACTTCAGACCTAAATACACACACACATACAGACTGAAAGTTAAGGGATAAAAAGAGACATTCCATGCAAATAGAAGTGGGGGGAGGAGCCAATGTAGCAATATTCATATCATACAAAACAATTTAAAATAGGACTGTAATGAGAAACAGAAGGGGTCAATCCAAGGTAAATATCTATGCACCCAACAATGGAGCACCTAAATATATAAGCAAATATTAACAGACATAAAGGGAGAAGTTGACAGTAATATAATAATAGTAGGGGACTTTAATACCCCCACTTTTATCAATGGATAGATCATCCAGACAGAATCAATAAAGAAATGATGTCTTTGAATGACACATTAGCAGAGATGGACCTAACAGAGAAATTCAATACAAGAACAGCAGAATATACACTCTTCCAAGTGCACATGGAATATTCTCCACTTTAGATCACATGTTAGGCCACAAAACAAGCCTCAATAAATTTAAGATTTAAATCATATGCATCTTTTCTGATCATGATGGTGTGAAACTAGAAATCAATAATAAGAAAAAAACTGGAAAAAACAAAAACACATGGAGGCTAAACAACATGCTATTAAACATCCAATGGGTATATGAAGAAATTAAAGAGAAAATGAAAAAAATACATGGAAACAAATGAAAAGACAATGGCCCCAAATCTTTGGAATGCAGCAAAAGCAGTTTTAAGGAGGAAGTTTATAGCAATACGGGCCTACCTGAAGAAACAAGAAAATTTTGAAACAAACTATCTAAATTTATGCCTAAAGGACCTAGAAAAAGAGAAACATAAAAGCCTAAGGTTAGCACAAGGAAGGAAATAATAAAGATCAGAGAAGAAACAAATGAAAGATTAAACAAACAAAAAAGAATGGAAAGGACTGATGAAACCAAGAACTGCTTCTTTGAAAAGACAAAATTGCTTAATCTTTAGCCACACCCAACAAGAAAAAACAGAATTCAAATGAATAAAATCAGATATAAAAAAGAAGTAACAACTGACACCACAGCATTACAAAGGATTATAAAAAATACTACCAAAAATTATATGTCAATATATTGGATAACCAAAAAAAAAAAAAAAAAAAAAAGATACATTTCTAGAAACAGGCAGTCTTCCAAAACTGAGTCAGAAAGAAATAAAAATCTGAACAGACCAGTTAGTAGCAACAAAATTGAATCAGTACTCAAAAAACTCCAAACAAGCTAAAGTCCAGGACCAGATAGATTCACAGGTGAATTTTTATCAAACATTAAAGAAGAGTTAATATTTGTTCTCCTCCAACTATTCCAACAAACGAAATAGGAAGAAAAGCTTCCAAATATATTCTATAAAGCCAGAGTTACCCTGACACCAAAAACAGATAAAGACTACAAAAATAGAAACCAACTGGCCAATATTACTGATAAACATAGATGCAAAATCCTCAACAAAATATCAAGTCATATTCAATAATATGGTAAAAGTATGATCCATCACAATCAAATGGAATTTATTCCAGGAATACAAGGATGGTTCAATACTTGCAAATCAATCAATGTGATAAACAACAAAAGGAAGGATAACAATGAGATGATCATCTCAATTTATACAGAAAAAAAGCCCTTGACAAAATTTCACATCAGGTCATGATAAAACCCATCAACAAACTGGATTGAGTGGGGATATGCCTCAACATAATAAAGGCCATACATGAAAAACCCACAGCTAGCATTATACTCAATGGCTAAAAAATGAGAGGTTTTGCTCTAAGATCAGTAAAAAAATAGGGATATCCCCTCTCTACTTTTCTCAACATAGTACTGAATTCTAGCCACAGCAATCACACAAGTAAAAAAGACATCCAAATGGCAGGAAGTTCAACTGTTACTATTTGCTAATGACATGATATTATGCACAGAAAAGCCTAAACACTCCACTAAAAAACAATAAATGAATTCAGTAAAATTACAGGATACAAAATTAATATGCAAAGTTTTTGTGTTTCTATATATTAATAATGAAGTAGTAGAAAGAGAAATTAAGACAATTCTATTTGCAATTCCACCAAAAAAAAAAAAATACAAAAACCTAGGAATACACTTAACCAAGCAGGTGAAAGTCCTGTACTCTAAAAACTATAAAAGTTGATAAAAGAAATTGAAGACTGCACAAACAAATGTCAAAATTTTCCATGCTTATGAACTGGAAGAATTTAATACTGTTAAATGTCCACACTACCGGAAGCCATCTACAGATTCAGTGTGATCCCTATCAAAATACCAATGGCATTTTTCACAGAACTAGAGTAATACTCAAATTTGTATAGAACCACACATGATCCCAAATAGCCAAAGCAATTTTGAAAAGAAGAACAAAAAACCTGGAATGTCACAAACTCAGATTTCAAGATATACCACAAAGTCACAGTAAACAGTATAGTACAGGCACAAAAATAGACACACATCAGGAAAACTGAATAGAGAGCCCTGAAATAAACCAACTCTTATATGATCAATTAATCCTTAAGAAAGGAGGCAAGAATGTACAATGAGGAAAGGATAGTCTTCCTGATATGTGGTGCTGAGAAAACTAGATATCCGCAAGCAAAAAAATGAAACTAGACCACTTTCTCCTATCATGCCCCCAAATAAACTAAAATGGATTAAATATCTAAATGTGAGACCTAAAACCATAAAAATCCTCAAGAAAACATAAAAATCCTCAAGAAAACATTGGCAGTAATTTCTCTGACATTGACCTTGTCACATTTTCCTAGATATGCCCCCTCAAGCAAGAGAAACAAAAGACAAAATAAGTTATTTTGACTATACCAAATTACAAAGCTTTTGCACAGCAAAGGAAACCATCACAAAAATAACAAGGCAACCCAATGAACAGGAGAAAATATCCATAAATGACAATGAAAATGAAAATATCCACAAATGACTAGTAAGTCATAAATATCTAAAATAAAGGATATATACAACTCAAAACCAAGTAATAATAATAATCTCATTAAAAATGGACAGAGCAGTTGAATAGACATTTTTCTAAGGAAGACATAAACATAGCCAGCAGTCACATTAAAAGATGCTCAGTATTACCAATCATCAGGGAAATGCAAATCCAACTCACAATGAGATACGATTTCAGACCAATCAGAATGACTAGAATCTAAAAGACAAAAAGTAACAGGTGTTGGCGAGGATGTGAAGAGAAAGGAACAGTGTGCCCTGTTGTTGAGGATGTAAACCGGTGCAGTCACTGTGGAAAACAGTATGGGGTTTCCACAGAAAGATGAAAATAGTAACACTATATGATCCAGTAATTCCACTACTGGGTATCTACCAGCATATATACATCCCTATTATCACTGCATTGTTATCCATAATAGCAAGATATGGAAGCAACCAAAGTGCTCATCAATAGATGAAGAGATAAAAAGAAGTGATACATACACACACACACACACACACACACACACACACACAGGAATATTATTCAGCCACACAAAAAAGAAGCTCTTGTCATTTGCAACAACACGGATGCCCCTAGAGTTTATCATGCTAAGTGTAGTAAGTCAAAGAAGGTCAAATATAATATTATTTCACTTACATGTGAAAAATTTAAAAAAAAGCAAACAAATGAAAATCAGAAACAGACTCATAAATATATAGTAAGCTGATGGTTTCCAGAGGGGAGGGAGGTAGGGCAATGGGCAAAATTAATGAAAGGGAATGGGACATAGAGTTCCAGTTATGGAATGAGTAGGTCCCAGGGACAAAGGTACAGCATAGGGAATATAGTCAACAGTGTTATAGTAGTGTTTTACGTCTAACTGAACATTTTGTATCAACTATATTTTAAAAAGTCAGACAAAAAGAGTGTTAAAATTAGCAAGGAAAAAAAATAAAGAAGTACCTGCAAGGGAACCCACATAAGATTATCATTGGCTTTTTTTTTTTTTTTTAAGATTTTATTTATTTATTTGACAGACAGAGATCACAAGTAGGCAGAGAGGCAGGCAGAGAGAAGAGGAAGCAGGCTCCCCGCCGAGCAGAGAGCCGGATGTGGGGCTCGATCCTGGGACCCTGGGACCATGACCAGAGCCGAAGGCAGAGGCCTTAACTCACTGAGCTACCCAGGTGCTCCTATCATTGGTTTCTTGATGGAAATTTTTCAGGTCAGGAGAGAATGAATGGATATACTCAAATACTGAAGCAAAAACTGTCTGGATTCCTGCATGGTACAGTCTCTAAGTGTCTGACTTGGTTCTGCAAAAGTTATGATCTCATGCTCATGAAATTGAACCCCACATTTAGCTCTGTGCTCAGCATGGGGTCTGCTTCAGATTATCTCTCCCTCTCCTCCTCCCACTCATGCTCTCTCTCAAATCTTTTTTTTTTTTTTTTTAAGGAAAAACCTGACAATCTATACCAGCCAAGTTGTCCTAAAGAAATGAAGAAGGGATGACAATGAGTTATCACCTTGCACCTGTACAATGGCCATCATCACAAAGACGGAGATTACAAAAGCTGCAAGGAAGAGGAGGAGAGGGAACCCTTATGTACTATTGGTGGAATTGTAAACAAGCATGGCCACTATGAAAAACAAAATGGATAATCCTCAAAAAAATAAAAAATAAAACTACTGTATGGCCCAGAAATTTCCACTTCTATGAATAGATCCAAAAGAAACCTATATTGAAAAGTTATGTGCATCCTATGTTCACTGCAGCATTATTTAAAATAGCTAAGACAGGAAAATAATGTGTCCACTGTCAGATGAAGGGAAGAAGTTGTGGTATATATATACAGCCATAAAAAATGAGGAAATCCTGCCCATTCTGCTGACATGGATGGACCTTGAGAGCACTGAGCTAAGTGAAATAAATCAGACAGAGAAAGAAAATTGCTGTATGATCTCACTTATATGTGGACCCTAAAGAACAAAACTTCCCACCAAACTAAGAAAAAAAGATCCTATTTTTGGTTAACAGAACCCTGGTAGAGGGAGGGGGATTGGGAGTAAAGTGGTCAAAGGGTACCAAAAAGTACCAGTTTCCAGTTATAAGATACATAAACACTTGGGATGTAACATACAATGTGATGACTATAGTTGCCATTGTTGTACGACACACAGGGATGGTGTTAGAGTAAATTCTGAGTTCTCATATCAAGGAAAATTTTTGTATTCCTGTTTTGCATTTTCTTTTTATTGCATCTGTATGAGATGATGGATGCTAACTAAGCTGATCATGGCAATAATTTCACAATTAATTAAGGGTGATTATGTGGTATAGCTGAAACTTACAGTGATTTCAGTTTTATCTCAGTAAAACCACAGAAAGACAATTACAAAATATATTTTACTTGAGAAGTCTTTAGAAATGTGTATCTACAACCTGATTTTTAGTTATTATTATTTACACAGATTTTTAAAAATATAAGTCTGTAGAACCTAAATTTGTCACCTAGGTGAAAATAATATTAGCTAAAAAATTTGACATGATTTCACTATTTTGAATGATGAAAATATTATTGAGTAAAGTGATGGTATTTCATCTGCTTTTTTTTTCCTCTGTCATACCTAATAGAGACACGGTCCCATGGAAGTTAGACACATTTTTGGTTAAGTGAACATTTTAGAATAAATTATAAAATAATTCTAAAGGTTCACAACTGATATGCATAATTTCTATTTTATGTTCTGCTCTATATTAAAGAAATTTATATGGGGAAAAAACTTTGTAGCTTCTAATTCAAGATCTCACATTTGACATGAACTTATTAAGCTTCTCTACCTCCGCTATTACTGAATCTAACTTTTACTGAGAGCACTAAAACCAAGTTTGGTATGCTACAGTGAGAAGTGGTTTTATAAAAATGAGCCAGTGTGATCTAACAACCATATTGATAACATATATTACTCCCACCTAGTCCAAGCTCAGAGCTAGAAATATCTGGCAACCTATGAGAAAGTTGTTCAAACAATAAAGCTGAGGGATTCTTGACTTTGGCTTAGTAGAATTATCAGTGGTTCCAATTTTCTGTGTTTGTTCTTGTTTTTGTTTACAGTGCTGGGCATCTAACCATTAACTGGTTAGAGTACAATAAGCCAAAAACGAATCAAGAGAATACTACTTTACATATCAAACTGATCAACTTCACACCAATATTCTAAAGGAAAATGAGTGTTCACATTACATTTAGTGGCGAAATTATATGTGGTATATACAGTTTCCTTGTAAATATGAACTTCCCAAGAGACAAAAAAAAAATTGAGGAAAAAAAAAAAGCTTGGAAAAAATTAGAAAATGAAAACCTGAATGTGTTTTTATACAAATAGGGCAAAACAACAAGATTTCCAAATTGAAACCATATGTGTTGAGAGAGATGTGATGAGTACTTGGTTGAAAACAAGATCCTGAACACAAGATTAAAACAATAAGATGAGACATTTACAGAATGAATAAGAGAGGTGCTTGAAAAGATAGTGAGTTTTGAAGTTTCCATCTCTTATGCCAAGAGAAGAATCATACCATATCCTGGCCCAAACAGCCACCAACAATATAAAAGGAGAAGTTAAGTCTAAGGAGAAGAAAGACTAGAGTGGAAAGAAAATAATTTTATGAATAGATGTTATTTTTTTCCCTGAAGGTGATAACAGCAACAAGGATTCATTTTAAATTAAGAATGGCTATTTTTTAGAAACCGATAAAAATATTTACCAGGATGAGTCTGCCCTCCTGATTCAAAACTTGCATTATTATGTGGAAAGAAAACGAAATTACAACTTCAGCTGAGGATTTCTGTCTTACTTGGTGTACTCAGGGGTAAAGACAAAGAGACATCCGTTAATCTGATTTTTGGAATAAAATGGTCATGCTAACAAAATCAAAATTTCTAAGAGAAAGTAAGATATTTTGATTAACCATATCTGTTATGAATTGATGAAAATTTAATGAAAGAGATATGAACATGTTCTTTATCTTCTATGGTGGCAGATGTTTTGCATATGAGGAAATGGGAATCTAGAACAATATGAAACTTTCCCAGTATCATAATTTGTAGGCAATGGAAAACTCAGTGCCTCAGCATAATATTATTTGCAAGTCTCAAGTGAAAAAAAAAAAAAAAAAAAAGCATACCCAGTGGGAGAACACTAAGTAATTTCAAGAAAATGAAGCAAACAGACCACATTCAGGCTCATGGGGAGTGAAAAGACATCACGTAGGTCCACTCTCCACTTTCTACTCCAAGCTGCATCATTCTTCATTCTACTTTTCTGTTCACACCTGTTCTCCAGGACTGCACCCTCCAACCCACTCAGCCTCTGGGTCCCAAGAAAGATGGTCTAATATGTGTTAGGGATTTTCCTGGATCCTGAGAGCTGTGACTGGTGGGAAAGATCACAAGGTTTAAATAGTGTTCTCTATGCATATACCCCTTTATCCCAGAGTGTCAATCAGATGTAAAGGACAGGTTCTGATATAGTTGGAGAAACAATGATTTTTTTTTTTGCAAAGTTAAGCCATGATTAAAAATAAAAAATATTCTGCTGATGAATTCAGTGTTTTTCTTTATAGTCTCATAGAATCTTTTCTAAATAGAAAAAAAACCTGATAATTTTTATAACATTTGCCTATTTAATCAGCATGGATGCATTGCTGTAGGAGAAACAGAACATTTGTGGACATTTTTCTTTTGTGGTGAGCTTCAAGCTTATGATCTAAGCATAATCCATTGCATAAAGATTAAATACTTTCATTTTTAGCACATGACAATAGAATTCATGTATTTTATATGCATTTTTATATTTCTATAAGCTTATTTATATTTTTAAATGCCAGTTCAAAATGCCATCTAGCTCAGAAACAGTTTTTCCCCCTCTTTTAAATACCTGTGGAGGGACACCTGGGTGCCTCAGTTGGTTAAGCGTCTGCCTTTGGCTCCAGTCATGATCCCAGGGGCCAGTGATACGCTCCCACCAGGAGCCTGCTTCTCCCTCTACCTGCTCTGCTTGTTGCTCCCCCTTCTTGGGCTCTCTCTCATCCTCTCTGACAAATAAATAAAAATATTAAAAAGATAACTGTGGATTTGTAGAAATAGATAAAAATTGTTATCTCTGAAAACAAAAAAGCTAATTGACACCTATTGCTAAAACCAGAGAGAAGTTTATATTAATAAAAAGATATTGATGATAAACAAAAGAAAGCAACATTATTCAAATATTTAGCCATTTTTCATCACTGATATAAGCAATCCAAACACTTGAAAAAAATAGGAGGGTACTTCGTTCATCTTTTTCCAACTGACTTGTGTGGCTAAGGAGCCCTGCTTGTACACACTTGAAAGTTGGACAACGCTAAACTTTTGCTGGACTTCTTGTCCTCTTTTATTTTTTTTAATAATTTACACATTATCCTACCTTCCATAAAAATATCTCCCAAATGAATACTGTGTTGGAGAAAGTTAATTGTGTAGAAAAAATATAATCAAAAAGTTTTGAAAATACGGAGTTAGACTAAAACAATTTTTTTAAAAGATTTTATTTATTTATTTGACAGAGAGAGAGAGATCACAAGTAGGCAGAGAGGCAGGCAGAGAGAGAGGGGGAAGCAGGCTCCCTGCTGAGCAGAGAGCCCGATGAGGGGCTCAATCCCAGGACCCTGAGATCATGACCTGAGCTGAAGGCAGAGGCTTAACCCACTGAGCCACCCAGGTGCCCCTAAAACAGTTTTCTTTACAGAAGTACTGTTCAGAGACTTTAGCATCTTAATCTAACATCTACAAGAGTGTCTGATAAAATAAATATTTATTGATTAATGAAACCATTTAGTAAAACCTCTGTAGGGGCATCTGATTTTAACCATTTTATTTTCTTTCTTGCTCATTGATATCTATTTAGATCTTTATTCATATTTAAAAAGTGCATCTAATGCATGTATTTACACATTTTTAATGCAACTCTTTATGTCTCCGGGTCTACTCACAAATACATTGAGTGATAAGTTATTATTACTATTGTTATTGGTAGTTTTAATTGCCATGACTATGATAATAGTATTAAATGTAGTGTTATCAAGGCAATCATTCTAGAAACTCTACCTCTCATCTCAATTCTGCAGAATTTAAGGAGGGAGACATCATTGTATGCACTCTATCGATGCAGAAATGAAAACAAGTTCCCATGGCCAGTGTTTGGAATTTTGAAGTCTTCCTTGTGAACCTCAAAAATAAACCACATAAAAAATATCTGCAGGGCACTTGGGTGGCTCAGTTGGTTCACTATCTACCTTCGGCTCAGGTAACGATCCTATGATCCTAGGATCCTGGAATCCAGTCCCACATTCAGCTCCTTGCTCAGCTAGGATCCTGCCTCTCCCTCTCCCTCTATCTGCCCCTCCCCTGTCAAATAAATAATTAAAATCTTAAAAAATTTTGTTTAGTAGCATTTAAATATGGTTTACTAAGAGTCAATATAAAAATGAATGCTTTGATATGATCATTAGTAAAATAATTAGGTTTTTCTAAAGGAGAATAAACATGTGGAAAATGTTAGGAAGAAAGACACATTAACTAAGAGTCTATTACATTTAAGGAAAAAAAAAGGCAAAGTATTTCTTCGGGAGAAACTTAAATATTGCCTATTATGTCTGCCTCCATGCTACCAATTAGCACATACTGTTGTTTGTGGTACTGTTTTACTCTGTTTTTACCTAGTTATGAAGACAAATCATTTGGATGAGAAAAAAAAATAGATCGTGCAATTGTCTGGTATTAAGTAGATTAAATAATTTGTTCACTTGTGTTTTACCCAGGTACTTGGGACCACGAGAAGGGTGAAACTCAACTTTTACATAAAAAATTAAGACATGTATATTGGTTCATGTACGTTTCTTCCATTACTAAAATGTATGTTTTGCCACCTCATTTTCTTGCTCTTTCAGTTTTGAGTGGTTATACATATCCCACACTTAAAGCTCTAGTCTTAGAATTATTTCTCATATTAAATAGCTGATAACTATGAATTTTTGACTTCCATACAATTATGTTCAATCGAAGAAGTCATATGTTCAAGTAATAAAAATGCAGAATAAGACCTGGGAACCCCAGAAAGATCTCTCTACTCCACGATTAGGATATGCTTTCCAGATGGAGGGGGATGTTCCATTTATAACTCTCATTTGTTTCCTACCATTGTGGCCAAGTTTCCACTTATTATATGTCTCCTTGCCTTAATATTAACTTCCAGTGTAGAGCTCTGTAAACCGTTTCTCAAGCCCTAAATTAAAACAAATGATATCCACTCCACATCCACCACCAATTTTACTAGAAGCCACTTCAAAGATGCCATTTAAAAAATGAAGTATGGCCACCGCTTCCTGAAGCCAAGGTTAGCCCCGTTCATAATGAAGCGGAACTTTCTCTGATTCCCTTCTATTTAAACACTGGCAGTTTTTTCCAAGATATTTTTTCTCCCCTACTAAAGGTAAAGCTGGTCATTTTGCTGTCATGGCTATTGTTATTGGGGATGGGGGGAACAAGAAAAGGACCCCGGAGAACTCAGCCTTACTCAGTGCTGCTGGGGACCAACACCCATGTGTTTACGTGAACTATCCAGAGCCACGTCCAGCTCCGTCCATGAACATCCAAGTCACAACATTAAAGATGGTCTCAGCCACACTCTGTTTCAAAGAGAGCAGCAGTGTATAGTTCTTTCTTATGCCCTCACTGACTTATCCAACCGTACAGAAATGGATGGCAAAAGAGACAGAAGAACTTTATGTCAACTTTTAGCTTCCCCGGCAGGTCTCTGCTTTTCGACCATTTCCTCACTTGTTCGTTTCAACTCGCCTACCCCGCTTTACATCATGCTGCTTCTTAGACAAGCCACCGTTACCCTCTTTCCCTGCTGGTTCTGTGACTACAACTTGAGCTGTGGGGCAATGTAAGACCAGCTGGAAGCACCGTCTTGCTTTCCCTGGCCCCCAGCCTCCACTCTGCTGTCCGGCCTCCCACAGTTATCTGGTGCTTGTGCACATAGTACAAGAAGAGAAAATACAGTTATAGTCACCTGCTCAGTGGGGAGTCTGCGTGTCCCCCTCCCTCTGCCCAGTTCGGCTCACTCTCTCCAGGTCTCACACTCTCTCTCAAATAAATAAAGAAAAGAATATCCACCTTCTTGGCCCCTTCCCTCCCTTGACACACACAACACACATGCACACATACGCCAAATAGTTCATCTTAAGTTGAAGATGTTTTCTTTCAGAAAAGAGTTATAAGATTCCTGACACCTGAAGCCAAAGCCATAATGAATACTCTTGCCTTCTGCCCTTGTGAGGTGGAATTTTTGCAGGTTCATCCTTTGAGAGTGTGGCATCTTGGAGGGAGTCTCTCTATCTTATACAGGTTCCCATCCATGTTCCCTATAGCGTGCTTGGGCCCAGAGTTGTTATCTAACCCTTTATATGGCTGTTGCAGGATGAGAAAATGCCTCAGGATTGTGGTCCTCACTTCTTTCCAAATAGACACTCTGCAATTCAACTAATTCAGCATATGTCATAAAGCTTAGATTCTCTCTGAATATATTTGCTTCTCTCAGTTCCTAGGACATAATCTTCCCCTCTCCCAAGTCCTTTGAGCAAGGGGTGTTTCATCGGTTTGAAGCACTCTTTTCACAACTGGCATGCACACTTGCACATGCCTGCACACAGACACACCCCTTATAAGGGTTAGTTTCATGCTTTACATTTGATTTTTTTTCAAAGATTTTATTTATTCATTTGAGAGAGAGCGTGAGGCAGCACTAGCATGGGAAGTGGCAGAGAGAGAAAGAGAAGCAGGCTCCCTGCTGAGCAGGGAGCCCTGTAGGGGGCTGGATCCCAGGACCCTGGGATCATGACCTGAGCCAAAGGCAGATACTTAACAACTGAGCCACGGAGGCACCTCACTTTACATCTGATTTTAAACATTACATCCTCAAATATACCTTGTTAACCATTAAATCACAATAGGGAATCAGCAGTATTTTGCATTTTGGCATTTTCAAGAGGCAGAAATTTGGGTGCCCAGATTTTGCACTATAGCCCTGAATCCCAAATAGCTAAGATGTCGTTCATTATATAGTAAATATGCTACACAAGTAAATTACTACTCAGTGTTATCATATAGAAGATATATAAAGGAAAGAGAAAGGGAAGGGCAGGGGAGAAGTAAGAGGAAGAGAGACAGAGACTGAAAAAAGTAATATCCATATCAGAGGGGTGGAGCTGGTAGGAGAGACAGATGTCTTCAGGAACATGCTGGTCAGGAACACTTAATAAGTTACAGTTGTGCCTGAACACAGAATCCTGAAGTGATGCCTAGTTCTCTATTGTTTTAGAAACTACAATACCTAGGAAGGGAAAATTGTAAAAATTCCCATGCCCAAAAGTCCATGGGGTATCAGTTTCTATTCTAATTCAGTACAATATTCCTTACCTGCTTCCAGAGGATAAATATGGGTTTGTGCACATATGCTACAAAGTCAAAATAATCCTTTTCTAGGGCTTGATCTTCGCTTTGTTTTTTAACTTCTGCCAAACAACTGCACACTTTAGGTCTATGACATAAAGCTTTACATGTTGATTTTCAGCCTCACAAAAAAGTTCTGGTAGTCTTATTTTTAGTTGTCAAAATCTTAGGTTCTGAAAACATCACATGAACTTATTTTTGGCCAAGTTTAACAAACTAACACTAATTTTAAGATATACCCTTAAATACTTTTTATATGGATTGTTTTAAATAAATACATTGAAAATAGTTAAGTTTTTAGAATTTAGTAAGTAATTTTTAATCATCCAATTTTCTGGATCTCTTCACTTTGATTATCTAAAAGCATATACTTGACAAAAACCAGGGGTTCTGATGCCTGGAATATCAGAAAAATATGTTAAACAAAATACAGATTATTTTACACCATATCTTCTCATAACAGAACACCAAATTATCAACAAGAGCATTAGTTACATGAATACAATAGAACACTCTATCTTTGTATTTTGTTCTCCTCAAAATGCCATTATACTTCACTAAATTATATGGCTGAGAGCATGTAAGAGACCTGACTCTAAAAGGATTAATACTTTAAAAAGAATAATTTCGGGACTGAGGGACTCAAGCGGGTGGCCTAAGAAGACTCTGGGCTTGTTTCCTCCCACAGACACACTGAGTCTATACCTATATATGGAGCAATTCCTCCTGAAGAGGAACTGAGGGCTGAATGAACTGCTTCTGCACAACAAGGGATGGAGGGACCATATGACAAATGGCAGAAAGAAGCAGACATGGTAGCAATGGAAATCCTACCCCTATACTATGAAATGCACAAGGAAGGACAGGACTGTGGCTATGCACAGATTTGTCTGACCTGCAGAACAGTAAAAAAGCAGTGGTTTGAAGGATGCCTAGACTTTAAGTTAAGGAAGCCTATTTACTAACCCTAGAGTATTCAATCAAATGGTGGGGGAACTGCTAGAACTCTCTCTCTGGGATTGGAGGTAATGGGGAACACCATTGTCTCCATTCTCTCTCCACACTTAGCTCTTATCTGAGCTAAGAGCAGAGTCTAGGCACTCTAGCTAGCCTGCTGACTCTGAGCCCCAAGATCCTAGCCCACACCAGCTGTAGCAGTCCCCATAATATAGTTCTCCCCATAAAGCTCCCCAGCCAATGCCACCCCAGACATAGCTGTCCCACCAAGGATGCTCCTGCATAGCATATAATATGACATCCTCAGCATGTACCCACTATAGCTCTAGCCATTTTGCCAAGGCAACCTTGGCACAAAGCAACCTGGAACATCTCCTGCTGTGTCCATGCTATCAGGGCACTTCCTATACAAACCACCCAACGCAATTCTACCCCAACTCTGGCCAGATAGCCAAAGCCTCCAGGCACATGCAATCTACAAAAGAGACGTTTCTGTACAACACCACTCCTTCAAGACTGGGACAGGTAGCTGTTCCACCTAATTCATAGAAACAAACACAGAAAGTCAAACAGAATTAGGAGTCAATGAATATGCTTCAAGCAAAGGAACAAGATGATGCATAATAAAAAGAATTAAATGAAACAGAGATAAGTAATCTACCTAAGCGTTCAAAATTATTAATATAAGGAAGCCCACTGGACTTGAGAGGAGGGTGGATGAACTCAGTAAGAACTTCAACAAAAATTTTTTTTAAAAAGGAACCAGTTAAAGCTGAGCAATACAATAACAAATGAAAAATCCACTATCAACAGTAGATGCAATCAATTAACAGATGCAAAAGAATGGATCAGCAATCTGGAAAAAAGGGTAATGGAAAGCATCCAAGATGAACAACAAAAACATTTCTTTTAAAATAAAGGTAGGTTAGGGAAACTGAAACAACATCCAGTGTACTAATGTTCACAATATAGGGATCCCAGAAGAAGTGAGAGAAAAAGGTACAAAATGATTACCTGAAGAAATAAGAGCTGAAACTTTTCCTAAGCTGGGTAATGAAAAAGACAGCCAGGTCCAGGAAGAACAAAAAGACACTACTAGGATGAACCCAAGAAGGTCTACACCAAGACACAGAATAATTAAAGTGTCAACAATTAAAGAAAATCTTAAAAGCACTAAGAGAAAAGCAACTAATTACATAAAAGGGAAATTCCATAAGGTTATCAGCTGATTTTTCAGCACAAACTTTTCAGGCCAGAAGACAGTGGCATGATATACTCAGAGTACTAAGAAGAAAAGAAAAAAAGAAAAAACAAAACAAAACAAAAAAAGAAAAAAACAAACACTACAACTAAGAATACTTTACATGGCAAGGTTATTTCAGAACTGAAGGAGAGAGAACGAGCTTCCCATACAAACAAAAGTTAAAGTTCATCACCATTAAACCAGCCTTATAAAAAGTTTTACAGGGATTTCTTTAAATGGAAAAGATAATAACTAGAAAATTATTAATGGAAAAAACTGTACTAGTAAAAGTAAACATAAAAAGGTAGTGAATCAATCAATCCAGGATAAAGGTAGTATGAGGACAAAAAGAAGCAAAATCATTCTGTTTAAATTATTAGTTAAGGGAGTCACAAAATCAAAACATAGAAAATAGACATCATATACATAAAACATGGAGAGGGAGTTCTTTTACACATGTAGTTCTTTTATATGTGTTCTAATGTAAGCAACCATCACTTAATATTAACTTCTGTATACTTAGATTATATATGAACTTCATGGTAAACACTATCCAAAGACTTATAATAGATTTACAAAAATTAAAGACAAAGATTGTCAAGCATAACACTGAGGAAGGTCACTCATCAAAACGGAAGAGAGCAAGAGAAGAAAAAAGAAACAAAAAAGAACTACCAAACAACCGAGAACAATTAACAAAATGACAATAGATATAAACATATCAATAATTAAATGTAAATAACCTAAATGTTTCATCAAAAGATATAGGATGAATAAAAAATGAATAAAATGAATACATGAATGAATTTAAAAAAAGCAAGCCCCACCTGTAAGCTGTCTATAAAAGACTAACTTCAGACCTAATGATATGTATGGACTAAAAGTGAAGGGAGAAAAAAGACCTACCATGCAAATGGAAACAAAAAAACTAGGATAGCAATATTATATAACACAAAATAGAATTTAGAACAAAGATTGTAACAGGAGACAAAAAGGACATTACATAATGATAAAGGAATCAATCCAAGAACAGGATATAACAATCGTAAATATCTACGCACCCAACCATAGGTGCAACTAAATATATAAAACAAATATTAACAGACATAGAGGGAGGAATTGGCAGTAATACAATAATAGTAGGGATACTGAACACCCCATTTTCATCAATGGGTGGATCATCCAGACAGAAAATCAATAAGGAAATGCTGGTTTTAAACAATACATTAGACCAAATGGACTTAACAGATACATACAGAAATTCCATCCAAAAACGGTAGAATACACATTCTTTCAAGAATGGATGGAACACTCTCCAGAAGAAATCACATGTTAGGACACAAAACATGTCTCAATAAATTTAAGAAGACTGACGTCACAGCGAGGATCTTTTCCAAAAATGAAACAATGAAACTGGAAATAAATTACAGAAAGAAAAAGAAACAAACAAGTGGATGCCAAACAACGTGCTAGTGAACAGCCAGTGGGTCTCCAAAGAAATCAAAGAGCAAATCTAAAATTACATGGGACAAATGAAAACAGAAACACATTTTATCAAAATCTTTGAGACATAGCAAAAGCACTTTTTTTTTTTTAAGATTTTATTTATTTATTTGACAGAGAGACAGTGAGAGAGGCAACATAAGCAGGAGCAGTGGGAGAAGGAGAAGCAGGCTTCCTGCCAAGCAGGGAGTCCAATGTGGGTCTCCATCCCAGGACCCTGGGATCATGACCTGAGCTGAAGGCAGATGTTTCATGACTGAGCCACCCAGGCACCCCCAAAAGCAGTTCTAAGAGAAAAGTTTAGAGAGAAAGGGCCTATCTCAAGAAACAACAAAAATCTCAGAAAAACCACAATCTAATATTATGCCTAAAGAAACTAGAAAAAGAACAAAGCCCAAAGTTAGCAGAAGAAAGTAATAAAAATCAGAGTGAAATAAGTGAAATAGAGATTAAAAATACAATTAAAAAGATAATCAAAATTAAGATTAGGGTCTTTGAAAAAGTAGGCAAAATAGACAGCCAGATTCATCAAGAAAAGAAAAGAGAGGGGACACAAATAAATAAAATCAGAAATGAAAGAGGGTAAATAACAACCAACACCACAGAAATACAAAGAATTATGAGACTACTATGAAAAATTAAACACCCTCATTTGGACATTGTAAAAGAAATGAATAAATTCCTAGAAATATATACTCTTCTTATACTGAACAAGGAAAATAGGAAATCTGAAAGACGGATTACTATCCATGAAATTGAATCGGTAATCAAAAAATTCCCAACAAACAAAAGTCTAGAACCAGATGGCTTCCTAGGATAATTCTACCATACATAGAAAGAAGAGCTAATATATATCCTTCCTAAACTAGCCCAAAAAAATTAAAGAGGAAGGAAAGCTCCCTAATTTATTCTACAAAACCATCATTAACCTGATACCAAAAAAACCCCCAAAAAGATAAAAACATTATTAAAAAAGAAAATTATAGGCTAATGTCTCTCTGATGAACATAGATGCAAAATCCTCAACAAAGTATTATCAAACCAAATCAATAATACATCAACGATCATTCACCATAATCAAGTGGGATTTATTCTAGGGAGGCAAGGATGATTCAATATCCAAAAATCAATATACAAGATATATCATATTAACATAATGAAGCATAAAAATCTTATTATCATCTCAATAGATACAAATAAAGCACTTGATGAAATTCACCATGACTTAGTAAAAACTCTCAAAAAAGTGGGTTTAAAGGTAACATTCCTCTATATATTGAAGGCCAAATATGACAAACCCAGAGCTAATATCATATGCAATGGTAAAAACTGGAACACTTTTCTGCTAAGATCAGGAGTGAGACAAGGATATCCAATCTTGCCAGTTTTATTCAACATAGAACTAAAAATCTTAGCTTTGGCAATCAGACAAGAAAAAAAAAATCCAGATTATTATGGAAGAAGTAAAACTGTCACTATTCGTAAATGACATGATACTACATATAAGACCCTAAAGACTACATCCAAAATGCTGTTAGTGTTACAAAGTGAATTAAGTAATGTTTCAAGATGGAAAATTAATAAAGAAAAAATTCTGTTGCATTTCTATACCATAATAACAAAGTGGAAGAAAGAAAAATGAAGTAAACAATCCCATTTACAATTGCATCAAGAAGAACAAAATGCCTAGGAATAAATTTAACCAAGCAGGAAAAGACATTGCAGTTTGAAATTTGTAAGATGCTAATTAAGAAATTGAAGATGGCAAAAAGAATTGGAAAGCTATATCATGGTTATGGATTAGAAGAATTAGTATCATTAAAATGTCCATACAACCCATAATAATCTAAAGATTCAATGCAATCCTTATCAAAATACCAATAGCATTTTTCACATAACTACAACAAACAATGCTAAAATTTATAAGGAACAACAAAACACCCTAAACAGTCAAGCAATCTTGAGAAAGAAGAACAAAGCTGGAGGCATCACAATCCCAGATTCCAAAGTATACTATAAAGCTTAAGTAATTAAACCAGTATGGCTCTGGCACAAAAATTAGACACATAGATCAAAAGAACAGGACAGAGAGTCCAAAAATAAACCAATCATTTTATTAATTCATCTATGACAGAGGACATCAGAATATACAAGAGAAGTTTTTTCCAAGAGAAGTTTTTTCCAATAGGGAAAAGACCATCTGTTTAATAAATGGTGTGGGAGAGCTGGACAGGCACATGCAAAAGAATGAAACTGGACCACTATCTTACACCATATACACAAATAAACTCAAATTGGATTAAAAAAACATGAATATGAGACCTGACACCATAAAACCTTTAATATAAAATACAGGCAGTAATCTCTTAGACCCTGGCCTTAGCAGTATTTCTCTATACTTGTCTCCTCAGGCACAGCAAACAAAAGCAAAATTAAACTATTGGGACTACACCAATGTCAAAAGCTTTGTCACAGTGAAGGAAACAACGAAACAAAAAAGCATCCTCCTGAGTGGGAGGAGATATTTGCAACTGATGCATTTGATAAGGGGATTAACATCCCAAATATATTAAGAATTTACACATTTTAACACCAAAGGAAAAAAAAATCTAATTACAAATAGGAAGAGAATCTGAATAGATTTTTTTTTTAAGAAGACATA
Source organism: Enhydra lutris kenyoni (assembly GCF_002288905.1). Classification (NCBI taxonomy): domain Eukaryota; kingdom Metazoa; phylum Chordata; class Mammalia; order Carnivora; family Mustelidae; genus Enhydra; species Enhydra lutris. The sequence continues at coordinate 21,772,137 of NW_019154112.1, read as the reverse complement.
CAGATGGCCAACAGACACATGATAAGATACTCAGTATAAGTAATCATCAGAGAAATACAAACCACAACCACAATGAGATACTGGCTCACTCCTGTCAGAATGGCTAGTATCAAAGAGATGAGAAATAATGAGTGCTAGTGAGGATGTGGAGATAAAGCAACCCTCGTGCACCGTCGGTGGAAATGTAAACTGATGCAGCCACTGTGGAGAACGGTGTGGAATTTCCTCAAAAAATTAAGAATAGAAATGCCATACAACCCAGTATTTCAACTTCTGGACACTTGCCTGAAGAAAACAAAAACACGAATCTAAAGAGATATATATCTGTATCTGTCTTACGGCAGCATTATTTACAATAACCAAGACATGCAAGAAATTTATGTGTCCACGAATAGATGAAAGGATAAAGAAGGTGTAGTACATACATTCCCAATGCAGTATGACTCAGCCACGAAAAGGAATGAAATCTTGCCATTTATACCAACATGAATGTTGCAAATTAGCCAGATAGAAAAGATATATACTTCATGTATCATAATATAGGTCATGAAACAAGCCAGACAGGAAAATACAAATACTATATGATTTCTCTTATGTGTGGAATCTAAAAACCCAAAGAAACAAGCAAAGAAAAAGCAGAAATAGACTCATAAATACAGAGAACAAACTCTTGGTTACCTGAAGGGAGGAGGGTAGGGGGAATGTGTGAAATAGATGAACGATATTAAGAAGTACAAACTTCCAGTTATAAAACAAAGTCATAAGCACGAAAAGCAGGTAGAACATAGTCAATATTATTGTAAGTTTGTATGGTGACAGAGAGTAACTACACTTGCTGTGGTGATCATTACCTTTATATGATTATTGAATTACTACGTTTTACCTAAAACTGATACTGTATGTCAATTACCCTTCAGTAAAAAAGAACAAATTTTATCAAATCAAATTGACAGTAATAGGAGACATCATTGCCCTAAAAAAGAAATGTGTAGAGTTATTTCCTGAGTGCTTGTCATGTGGCAGACATTGTTTAATCACTATATTCGTAGCAATTTATAAATAGTATCCCACTAATGCTCTTAATGTTTATAAGTAAGGATACCCATTTTACATGTACACACAAATAACACAAAATACCTGAAGGGCCGTGAGGATATTTGCTAAGGCTTGTCCATATGTGTCATGGCAGTGGACAGCAAGAGCACTAGGTGGGATTTCTTTCATGACGCTCTCCAACATTCTCTTCATGCTTCCTGGAGTTCCCACTCCAATGGTGTCTCCCAGAGAGATCTCATAACAGCCCATGCCATACAATCTCTTAGATACCTGTTGGGAAAGGGGAGGAGCCAGTAAAACAATGGAAATGGAAAGACTCAAGCCCTGTTATTCCTTAGCAAACATCATCCAGAAGTAAAAGTCACAACTGAGATCAGTTACCTATCCATGGGAAACATTTATTTTAGTTTTCTGGTCCTTTTCCCATTTATTAAATCCAAAGCATTATATAAAAGTTTTAAAGACATTACTTTATTTTTCTAACATCCAAGTTTGCCTTAGAATCATAACTATCTACATAGTTTAGTTATGAAATTATAAGCTACAATTTCAAATACAGGAACCTTACTTTCGCAACACTTTAATCAAAGCAGAAGCATTACAAATTTACTTCGGAAGTAGTATTTCTCAAGGCCTTAGAGTAGAGGTCAAGAGATACCAATCCTAGTTCCAGCTCTGTCAGTAAGTAGTTTTGTGATTGGTAGAATCACTTAATATTTTTAACTTAATTCTTTGGCTCATAAATGGATGCACGTGTGCAAGGTAAACTGCAAGTTCCCTTTATGCTGTGTAACTATTGTCACTGTAAAGGGCAATACAAATTTGCAAAAAGGCAGCATGGTGTGTTAACAAAGACTTGCATTCTGGAGTCAGACAAACCTGGATTTACATCTCAGGGGTGAGGCATGCTAGTCAGGAGATACTGGTAGAAGATTGACCTCTTTAAGTCTTAGTGTCTCTTATGTAAAACAGACACAACAAATACTCTTATCAGCATATTTTCTAAGCCTTATTAATTTTTTAAAAAGTATATTAATGATGAAATTAATAAGGACATGTTGGTTATGAAAATGAAAGCAGGATCTATAAAAACATTTTGTACAATATCTGGCATATGTACAAAATACTGTAACTCGTTATTATGTATTTCTTCAGTGCCCATTTTATGACAGGCACTTGGCTAGGTGCTGGGATATAATAAGCATACAAATGTTGAGATGGTTTATGCTGTTGTGGAGCCTGGAGTCAACTCAGGATTGAACCTAATCAATTACACTCAAGAATGTGTAAAAATGAGTAAAATAAGAGTTTTGGAGCAAAGAAACAGGATTCTAAGAGCATGTAGCAAAGAAATTGACCCACATCTATCAAGTAGGTTGGGCCTAAGTGAGAGCTTAAGATAAAATAAGCGTTAACTTGTTGAAGAGGGTGAGAAGAAGAGTACAACAAGAATGTTTCATGATATGAAACATGTTTCAGACAGCTGAAATAGAAAATGCAAAGGGCATTCCAGATAGGAAAAAAATACAAAGGGCAGGTGTGGCAAGAAAGCAAAAACTAAGCTACATGAATCTGGCGAGGTAGGCTGAGGGCAAACCAGGCAGAGCCTTGCAAACCAGCCAAGCTGAGAATTTTGGTTGAGGATTCTATGATAAGAGCAACAGAAAGCTACAAAAGACTACTAGGGTAGTAGTGGTAGGGGCAATATTAAACTTTCAGAAAGGCACTATCAACAATATCAAAAACAGGTTAGAGAGTACTCAGAAGGGCTCCCTAGTCCAAGCAGGAGACTACTACTGGATGGAAACTTGAATTAAAAAAAAAAAAAAAAAGGCATAATTCTCATTCTTCCCTACTGCCTATTAAATGCTGGAATTTTTTAATGGTCAGGTAAAGAACAATGACATTTCAAAAGAGGAAACCTAACCACAGTTGGGGAAAAACCCTAAGTATGGTATCAAGGGACTTTAAGGAATACAAGGGTGTCCTCAAGGACAAATGATAAGTAGTCCCTAATCCTGCCAAGATATCAAGATGTACTAAATATCATCTTGCTTTTTTTTTTTTTTAACCAAGTGCTAAGTAGTGGTCTTACAAAGAGGGATTTCAGTGAAGTGAATGGTCGGTCAAGTCACCTTGGAGGATGAGGTAGAGCTGGTGGCACCTGAGGAAATAAACACCAGCAGTGTAGACAGCCATTTGAAGAAGTTTAGATGTAGAAGGATAAAAATATGTCGCCAATAACTACATGCGGATGCTTAATTAAAAAAGGAAGTTTTCGGGCAGAAGAGACTAGAACGTGTTCAAGAGTCAACAGGAAGGATTCTAAGCAGTTAAGTATATAGGGAGGAGGAAGTAAATGAGGAGAAGAACTAGAAGCTTGGACAGAGTGAACAGTTTGTAATGGTGAGTGCAGGGAGTAAGAGAGTGAGTGACCACAAAATGTAATACAAAAGCACAGAAGGCTCATTTATGAGTGCTGGCCATCAACGCCTAATGCTTCCAGTCTGCCTGTTACGTGATTCTTCTCAGCAACTCCTCAGGCATTCTGGTGCAGGCATGGAGAGTATGTGGGTGTGGTCCATCCATGGAGTCCACCAGGCAAAAGGCAGAAAAGCAAGGGTCTTGGTGTACAGGTAGAGTTGGATCCTAGTTCTTGTGGAGTCTGAAGTTATACCATTTTTGAAGTTTTAAGAAAAGAAGATGTAATTGTGAATGCAAATTAATAACCAAGTCTTGGAAGGGTCCCATGCAGGTGAAGGACTATGACACTGAAGCTTTTTTTAAAAAATTTTATAGTACCTGCCATAGTGTGCAAAGGTTTTGCTTAAAAAAATAGACTGTGGGACAGCACTCATTGAAAAAAAAATCTGCAGTACATTTCAAAAGTTCAAATGAGAGCACAAAGGAGGAATGACTTTAGCCAAATTGAATGTTTGTCTGCCTAAATTCTGGTTTTCTAACAATGTTATCTTCACTACTTTGGTACCACATTACAAAATATATGAAAATAACAGCATTAACAACAGGGACACATTAGAATAGTTCATATAAAAGTGTGTTTCTGAGAGCCTAATATAGTCTCAAAGACTGAGTATTCTGTATTCCTTGGTATCAACAAGTAGGAACAGGAAGTAGAAAATGAACTTCAGTAAGCAGGTCTTTAATGACTATAATCTATTGCTACAAAATTGCTCTCTAATAAAGGCAACTTGAATCTCAGCAGAAAGAGCTATCAGATCTCAAAGGAACAAAGCAGTGTACCCAAAAGCAGTGTATACTCTGATCCAAGAGCTGAAGCACGCAGGACAAAAAGAAAGGGAGCCTACCCGAGTAACCAGAGTGAAGGTCGTGTGTGCGCATAAACTGTCCTGACATTCTGGTGGAATGTAGAAAGGCCACTGAGTTCTACCCGCGGAAAAATGAAACAGGTATTTTTATTCCTTCACCTGTGAGCACCTAAATCATAAGACTCAAATGTTATTTAACATTGAAGAACTGTCCCCAATAGGTCCATCTTAAGTGTTAAAATCAAACTCTTAGTTAAGTAATCAAACTTGTTTCCATTCCATGGTTCTCCTTAAACTTTGTTGTGCAGATCAACACACAGCAAGGAAAACAGGCCACTTTTTAAAATAATATACATCATTTTACCAAGAACCAGAAAACCAGGGGTATCTTACTTCTGTCACTTTCTGTGGTATGATGGTTCCTTCATACGGACAGCCCAGGGCACAAGACACATACCTAAAATACAAAACCATATAAATATATAGATGATGGATAAGTCATTTCCTAATTTTCATTTTATAAAAATTAAGAAATAGCTTAAAAGTCATCAAAATGTATTTTACAGTAGTTCATTATTATTCTTACAACAAACAAAGAATTTTGGAACATTTTCAACTTAACTGACATTTTCATCTAGTAATCACAATTTGATATATGTTATTTGATGGCAGATGGGAATAAGATAAAAGGTGTTTATCTTGTGGAGTTATTTATACTATAGCAATATATGAACATTCATGTATGAATGAAAATATCACTGAATTACATAGTTTTATTTAAATAAGGACAAACATTCAACTGTTAAATATCCAGGTCTTTGGAATCAGAGAGAGATAGCATGTAGATGACTAACTGAATTTCTCTTTACTCCCATCTGGATATTTTGGCCTCATTTAGATACAGTCATTAATCACCCCAAAACTCCTAAACCAGGCCACAACCTCAAAGTTCATCTTGTTTATCTCCCGTGGGTATACCTAAATCATTCGAAACAGAAGAGTTTCTAGTCTACATTTAAAAGACTACAAATAAAGATATTCTATAAGCTTCTTCAACAATTTAATATAAAAAGTCAAGCCTTTCCTGAAATGATGATACTTTTCCATCTTAAAGTATTAAGCTTTAGAAAAACCTGTTTTAGCTATTTTCAGCTCAACACCAATCCCATTTTATTAAACTTTCCTCAGAGATTTTACAATGCTTGTATTAAAATAATGCATCATGTGCTTGATTGTCAGGGGTGAAGCAATTCACATGAGTGAGAGGGGCTGGTAGGAAATGAGGCTGGAGATGCCATTTTCTGAGCCAGAATATAACAAGCTTTAGATAATAAGGCCCTTGAATGCCATGCCAAAAAGTCTGAACTTTGAGATTACTCAAAATTATTAGGTAATGTAGTGACAAGATCAGAGTTGTTTTCCAGAAATGTTAACTCTTTGAGAACTCCGGAAGTGGCTGCCAGAGGAAGGTGCAGGCTAAAAGAAGACACACTCTAAGACCGTTATTTCCACACTTCTAAGATGCTGTCCACTGTAAGAAACACTATGAATTTCATAACAGATTTTGGAGTAAAAAAGCTATATATTCAATGATTCAATCCATATCCATTAATTCCAAAGATATAATCTAATTTCAAAAGTATTAAAATGTGAATAAAAGTTGTGTTTTGCGATTCAAACAAATACGCAATTTACTAAATCAGTAAGCATTAATGAGGACAGAGAAGGAATACAGTGGTTAATTCTATTAAAATTTGAAAGTAATGGTGGAGAGGAAATCACTTTTTTGTCCTAATAATTACTATAATTTAATCTTATTTGAATAATCTGTATAAATTGAATCAGGACAAGTAGAAAGAAAATGTTACAGAAACCTAACCCTTGGGAAAGGTAGCTAAGGTTGAAAAAGAACAAACATTTTCAATTCAGATACAATGATTACAGGTAAGTATTTTCTTTTTTTTTATATTTTTTTATGTTATGTTAGTCACCATACAGTACATCGTTAGTTTTTGATGTAGTGTTCCATGACTATTTGCGTTTAACACCCAGTGCTCCATCAATACTTGCCCTCTTTAATATCCATTAATGGGCTAACCCATCCCCCACCCCATCCCTTTAAATATGCATTTTCTATGTGTGTGTATAATCACTTTTACTCTAAACCCAAAATATCTAAATATGATTAAGTAGAAAATCCAAGCCATGCATTTACATGCCATCCATCTAAATATAAAAGAAAAATGAAAGGAAAAAAGAAAAAAAAGAAAAAACAAGTACAAAACAATAGAAGCAAACTAACCTCCCCTGTGTTCTCAACGTATCTGGCCATAGCTACCCCCTTTGTGCTGTAACTTTAAGTTGGCCACGTGCATTTTTATTCATTCAAGTTTTCCCTCTGATTCCTTCCCAGGTTTGCCTGGGTCTTCATATTCCACTGCATTTCACCTTCACATATTTTTTTCCATCCTTGCAAGTGGACACTCCCTTAACCTATTCACACATGGGGCTACTTTCTCCAAAACAAATGTGATGGTTCTCGACTATGTCCATTAATTTATTTTAATATTATATAAGCAGAGCTTGACAACTAAGACCCACAGCCCAAATCCTGGTCATTAGTCTTTTGCAAGTAAAAATTTTTTAAAGATTTTATTTATTTATTTGACAGAGATCACAAACAGGCAGAGAGAGAGAGGGGGAAGCAGGCTCCCCGCCGAGCAGAGAGTCTTATGTGGGGCTCAATCCCAGGACCCTGGGATCATGGCCTGAGCCGAAGGCAGAGGTTTTAACCCACTGAGCCACCCAGGCGCCCCTGCAAGTAAAATTTTATTGGAACAATGCCATGCCAGTCTATTTACCTATTATCCATGGCTATTTCTGCACTGTAAGAGCAGAGGTAAGTAGTTGCACATAGATTATCTGACCCACAAAATCCTAAAATATTACTGTCTGGTCCTTTACATTAAAAGTTTGCTGATGGTAATAAATGAAATACTTTCATGAGTATGAGAAAGTCTCTACCATGATAAAAAATAGTCTACATCATCTGCTTTAACTAGTGGCTAGAGTCGACATCTAGATTTCTGCTCTTCTCTAGCAATCTATTAGAAGGGCTCACGAACTTGCCTGCACCCATCACCTGGGGAGCTTAAAAAACAAAACCTTGATGGTTAGGATACACTCCAAAACAATTAAATCACAAACTTAGGAGAGGAAATTCAACCACCAGTATTTCAAAACCACCTCTAAAGCTCCATTATTTTGTCAAAATTGAAAACAACTAACCATTTAGCAATACTACCTCCCCTGGATGGCCTGATTTCCTTGTATTTAAAAAAAGGGGGGGGGATAATACAGAGTTTTGAGAGCTTGTCTCAAGAATCTCCCCACCACTACGCCATGGAACCTTTGATCTATTTTCAATTGTCTGGTGGTTAAATTTCTCAGAGACCTATCTCAAATCATTTCTACTCTGATGAAGCTCCAAACTACAACCTCTCCATTTCTTTTTTTATCCAGTTTCTTACTTCTGGCTTAATGTCCTTTAGTATTTTTTTTTTTCACCAGTGTTTGAGTTTTGCAGACCATTTTGTCAGCAAATTATTTTATTTCACCTTCATTAATGTATAATAGTTTGAATAGGTATAAAATTTTAGGTTAAGTTATTCTACCATTTGAACATATTTCATTATCTCTGTCTCTGTTTTGCTGATGAAAATTTTGCTATCTAAAGGTAATGCCTTTATAGCAACTTTATAGTAATTTTTTCTCTATTGTCTTTAGGATTCTCTGTTTAGATCTAATATTCTACATTTTACCATGAGAGTGTCAGAACTTTTACTTTTTTTTTTAACATTTGTAAAAGCTTCATTTTTTTATAAAGATCTCTTCTTTTATGTTCTTCTTTTTCTTTTCCTTTCCTTTTATAATCTTCTATTCTAATTGTTCTATTTCCTTTTCTGTTAAAGTTTTCCTGATTTTGTTTACCTTTTTTTTCCCTTAGGGTATACTTCGTATCATCATGGGATTTATAATTTTTATTGTGTCTTTTCATGGTGCTTTAGTTTCAGTAGGAGTTCCATGAGAGTCTTTACTTATTTAAATGTCCCTATAAACAAGATCTGACTGCCTTTGGCCCTTGCCCTGTGGACTTTATTAGTTCTTGGACAAATTTCCACCTGAATTTCTTAATTTGGGTTTCCAGAATGCATCACAAGTTCTACTGATTTTGCATTCACAAGAAGGTGATTCCCAGCTCTAAGAATAATCACTTTGAAATCAATGTTTTAGTAGAATATCTGTCTTTTCCCCATATAGACATTAAAATCCCATTTTCAGGCCACTAGGGATTATATCTGAAATAGATCTCCCATGTGCTAGTGGCATCAACCTGCATGTTTACCACACTTTCTTTAATGAAATCTGAGGACTTACTTTTCTGAGTTTGGCTATATGTTTTAAAAGTGGTTATATTTGTTTGTAATGGGAACAAAAAAGGGAGTCTCTAGAGAGCATCAACTCAGTCCCCCACAGTTATTGTCTTTCATCATTACACAGATAGATAACCCAAGGAACAACTACAAATCTCATGAACATTATGAATTGATTTCCTGACATATTCACATAATATATTAAGCTCAGTATATCCAAAATGGGGCTCATTCCTGTTTCCCCTGCATTTGCCATTAAAAAAAATAATAATGATACAGTCGTTTTCAGAAACTGTACTGCCAGATCACTTAAAGGTCATCTTTGAGAACATAGTCAATAACCTGGGTTGGCTGGTTCTTCCTTTCCAACCTCTGTAGCACAGGACATCTGCCAGTGCCAGCCCAAGTATACAGAACAGTCCCTGAATATCTTCTCCAGGACAGCTGCAAACATTTCCTAAGTGCTTTCCTTGCCTCTGGTCTCACATCACTCATTTGTACACCAATGTCTATTGACAAAATAATATGACCACAGCATAGATCTGTTTACATAGTTTTATGAAAATCTTTAAGTGGCTTGCCATTGTCTACCAAATAAACCTGGCATTCAAGTTCCACAATTTATGAAACTTCAACTTAACTTTCTACTTCTCTGCAATTACACAGCTTCAAAAACTCCCATTCCAGTGAAAGTAAACTTTTTCCTGTCACCTAAACATTTCTTGAGATTTCTTTTCACTATATCTTTGCTCTTTGTAGATTTCCTGTCCCACCTGAAAAGGCCATCATTTCTGATTATGCTTTCATGAATTTACCTAATCTTTAATGACTTCATTTTACTGACACCTTCTGCATTAGATTTCTCCAAATTACCCCAGAGAAATTTAATATAGTATTACTTAAAACTTGAATAGGATTTGTCTGTATGTCTCTTAATGTATTTGCCTTTTTTTGACAATATAATAATTATTTCTCTATATATTGTTTTCTAGTCTGCTTGAAACTCTTTTAAAGTCAGCTACTTTTTCATTTTCATATTCCATACAGTATCACCAGACAGTGTATTATATAAAACATATAATATTTCTTGAATGAATTAATCCACAAATGTGTTAAGGTACCATTTTCATCATTTGAACAATTTTCTAAGCAATTCCTAATCTTTTCTCTAAATATATAACCTCCTACAGGTTATTAAAGTTCTAAATCCTGTAGCCAGAAAAGATAGCATATATTTATGAGTTCAGACTTAGAAGGATATTTTAAATATTATATAGGATGACAGAATAATAAAGGATTTGCCAACCATACTGAAGCTCATTGTGTTAAAATTAAAAGCATAGTGTTACAATAAACTCTGTGGATAGAAATGTGAGTTTATTTTTATTTATGCTTGTTAAGGCCATTTATCAGTATTGTGCAAAATCATGATAAAAGAGAAATGGAGGCATTCAAGTCTTTACCAATGTTTCCTGGTTTAACTCAGTCATGAAAAAGTACCTACAGTGAGGCCTTACCTAAGCCTACCTTCCCACAATTATCCTACATCCTTTCACCATTCTGGCCAAAACGATGAGGAAAACCTTGGAATAAATGGTGCAAAGACTTTGAATGGAAGCAATCAACCACTGCTATCCTCAGAAGAGAAAAGCAATGCCAAGAGCAAGGAGATGACATGTGATGTCAATTAAACATAATTAAGACACTTAAATGTAGGAGCTGTTTTGGTGCAGTCATGCAGAATACATCCATCAATAAACAATTCAAAATAGCATTCCATTATTAATAAACTAACCAAAAGAGGGTTGTGATAGTTTATCAAACAGTTAACACTGTAGATGATAATAAGAAATAAATGCTGTCCCTTGGCCTCAAGGAGCAATTCTGCTAAGATGCTCTTTTGGCTCTCAAATACTAATTTCATGAGAAATGAAAAAATACATTCCTCCCTCAAAGACTCTATATGAAGGCTGTTTAGACATGACTGTACCAACACAGCTTACATGTATTAACTATTGTCGGCTATGTGTTATTCTGATTCACAGCAGTGCCAGAATAATATGTTAGGTTAAAAAAATTAAGTATAAACCCTCAAACCATATGCATGACACAAAATAGCTTTAACAGATGTCTCATTTTTACAATTTTATGTATCATGTTTTGGTAAATGATGCTTTGACTTGCTCTTCTCATTTTTCTTCCAGGCCAACACAAAGCCCTCAGTTTAGCAGAGGTTGGAAAGAAACCTGACTAATAAACTATCCATTTAGAAGATGGTGCCACATATTCAAGTGAATTCCATTAGGGCAGATCATCCAATGGAAAGTATCTGCTATATTAGTCATGACAAATGCTGTCAGTCACTGTGTGTTTAAAAAATTGAGACTTAAATAAGGACACTCACTGTCATGCTCAATAATACTGCTATTACCTTCAGGGTCAGGACAGAGATCCCAAATGACATGTTGTATCAGAGAGAGGAGGAGTGAGAAATATAATATGGGCAAAATGACCTAAACGGTTTGGCTAACAAACAAGCAGCCTGCAAATTCTTGAATAAATGGGTGTTATAAATTATCTCTCAAAAGGAAAACCAGTGAAAACTGACCACCTTCAGGGAGAGGGCTGTGCCCTTACTTCATGACAGAAAGATTGCCATTCTAAGGGTTAGAAATTATACAGAGCTAGACAATGAGTCAAAAAACAATTAAGCACAAGAATTGTCTAATATCATTGGTGTTTCATCAAGGAAACTGGTCACTGATATACGTAATACAATCTTACTCAGAAGCTTTAAGCCAGATTGGATTTTTATTGGTCTTGGCTGAGGAGAAAGTAAGTGGTGAGGGTGATAGTAGATCAAAGATGCAAAAATTATGCTCTCTAGGAAAACAAAAGCAAAAAAAAAAAATATTCAGACTATACCAACATAAAAAGCCTTTGCACAGTGAAGAAGACCATCCACAAAATGAAAAGGCAACCTACCAAATGGGGAAGAATATTTGTAAATGCTATAACCAATAAGGAGCTAATATCTAAAATATATAAAGAACTTATGCAAATCAGTATCAAAAAATTATAATCCAATTAAAAAATTGGGAAAAGGACCTGAATACATTTTTTTCCAAAGGAGACATACAGATGGCCAAGGGACACATGGAAAGATTCTCAACATTATCAGTCACAAGGAGATATCACCTCACACCTTTCAAAATAGCTAGTTATCAAAAAGACCAAAAAAAAATTAGCAAGTGTTAGCACTGAGGTGGAAAAATAGGAACTTGTGCATTGCTCGTGGGAATGTAAACTGACAGGCACTGTGGAAAACAAAGTGGAGATTCCTCAAAAAATTAAAAATAGTAATTCCATACCATCCAGTCATTCTGCTAATGGCTATTTACCCAAAGAAAACAAAAACACTAATTTAAAAAGTAAAACACTAATCATATCCTAAAACTGCTTTTTGTTTTTCTGTATCTAAAAGCTATATGTAATTATCTATATTAGCTTAATGACTAGTTCATCTTTTACTCCTTATTCTCATTGTTTTGTACCTTTCTTCTGCAGAATTAGGAATTTCAGGACTTAAAATTCACAGTTAAATATTTTTTGCATTGTAAACCTACACCAAAGAAATAGAAACAATTATAAGAACATATTATGAGCAACTATATGCCAGCAATTAGACAATCTGGAAAAAATAGATACATTCCTAGAGATGTGTAAACTACCAAAACTGAACCAGGAAGAAACAGAAAACCTGAATAGACCCATAACCAATAAGGAAATTGAAGCAGTAATCTAAAATCTCCTAAAAAACAAAAGCCCAGAGCCAGATGGCTTCCCAGGTAAATTCTATCAAACTTTTAAAGAATTAATACCTATTCTCCTGAAACAGTTCCAAAAAATTGAAATGGAAGGAAAACTTCCAAACTCATTTTATGAAGTCAGCATTACCTTGATTCCAAAACCAGACAAAGACCCCATCAAAAAGGAGAATTATAGACCAGTATCTCAAAAGAACATGGATGAAAAAATTTTCACCAAAATACTAGCCAACAGGATCCAAAAGTACATTAAAATGATTATTCAACACAACCAAGTGGGATTTATTCCTGGGCTGCAAGGTTGGTTCAACATCTGCAAATCAATCAATGTGATACAATACATTAATAAAAGAAAGAACAAGAACCATATGATACTCTCAATAGATGCAGAAAAAGCATTTGACAAAGTACAGCATCCTTTCTTGATCAAAACTCTTCACAGTGTAGGGATAGAGGGTACATACCTCAATATCATCAAAGCCATCTATGGAAAAACCTACAGCAACTATCATAATCAATGGAGAAAAACTGAGAGCTTTTCCCCTAAGGTGAGGAACACTGCAGGGATGTCCACTATCACCACTGCTGTTCAACATAGTACTAGAAGTCCTAGCCTCAGCAATCAGACAACAGCAACAACAACAAATAAATAAAAGGCATCCAAATTGGCAAAGAAGAAGTCAAACTCTCACTCTTTGCAGATAATATGATATTTTATGTAGAAAACCCAAAAGACTCCACTCCAAAACTGCTAGAACTCATACAGGAATTCAGTACGTGTCAGGATATAAAATCATTGCACAGAAATCGGTTGCATTTCTATACACCGACAAGACAGAAGAGAAATTAAGGAGTTGATTCCATTTACAATTGCACCCAAAGCCAGAAGATACCTAGGAATAAATCTGACCAAACAGGCAAAGAACCTATACTCAGAAAACTATATAATACTCATGAAAGAAATTGAGGAAGACACAAAGAAATGGAAACAATGTTCCATGCTCATGAATTGGAAGACTATTGTGAAAATGTCTATGCTACCTAAAGCAATCTACACATTTAATGCCATCCTATCAAAATACCATCAACTTTTTTCAAAGAAATGGAACAAATAATCCTAAAATTTATATGGAACCAGAAAAGCCCCCAAATAGCCAGAGGAATGTTGGAAAAGAAAACCGAAGCTGGTGGTATCACAAGTCCAGTCTTCAAGCTCTATTACAAAGTTGTCATCATCAGGACAGTATGGTACTGGAACAAAAACAGATATCTGGAACAGAATAGAGAGCCCAGAAATGGACTCTCAACTCCATGGTCAACTAATCTTCAACAAAGCAAGGAAAAATTGTCCAATGGAAAAAATACAGTCTCTTCAACAAGTGGCGTTGGGAAAATTGGGACAGCCACATGCAGAAGAATGAATCTTGACCATTTCCTTATTCCACCCACAAAAATAGACTCAAAATGAATGAAAGACCTCAACGTGAGACAGGAGTCCATCAAAATCCTTGAGAACACAGGCATCAACCTCTCTGACCTCAGCTGCAGCAATTTATTCCTAGAAAGATCACTAAAAGCAAGGGAAACGAGGGCAAAAATGAACTACTGGGACTTCATCAAGATGAAGAGGTTTTGCACAGCAAAGGAAACAGTCAACAAAACCAAAAGACAACTGACAGAATGGGAGAAGATATTTGCAAATGACATATCAGATAAAGGGCTAGTATCGAAAATCTATAAAGAACTTAACAAACTCAACACCCAAAGAACAAATAATCCAATCAAGAAATGGGCAGAAAACATGAACAGACATTTCTGCAAGAAGACATCCAAATGGCCAACAGACACATGAAGAATTGTTCAACATCACTCAGCATCAGGGAAATACAAATCAAAACGTCAATGAGCTACCACCTCGAGGACACCAGTCAGAATGGCTAAAATTAACAAGTCAGGAAATGACAGGTGCTTGTGAGGATGTGGAGAAAGGGGAACCCTCCTCACTGTTGGTGGGAATGCAAACTGGTGCAGTCCCTCTGGAAAACAGAATGGAGGTTCCTCAAAAAGTTGAAAAAAGAGCTACCCTACATATCAGCAATTGCACTACTATGTATTCACCCTAAAGATAACAAATGTAGTAATCCGAAGGGGCATGTACACCCCAATGTTTATAGCAGCAATGTGCACAATAGCCAAACTACAGAAAGAACCTAGATGTCCATCAACAGATGACTGAATAAAAAAGATATAGTATATGTATACAATGGAATATTATCCAGCCATCAAAAAAACAAAATTTTGCCATTTGCAACGATGTGGATGGAAGTAGAGGGTATTATGCTAAGTGAAGTACGTCAATTAGAGAAAGATAATTATCATATGATCTCACTAATATGAGGAATTTGAGAAACAAGACAGAGGATCATAGGGGAAGGGAGGGAAAAATGAAACAAGACAAAACCAGAGAGGGAGACAAACCATAAGAGACTCTTAATCTCAGGAAACAAACTGAAGGTTGTTGGAGTGGAGCTGGTGGGAGGGATGGGGGGTCTGGGTGATGGATATTGGGGAGGGTATGTGCTATGGTGAGTGCTGGGAATTGTGTACGACTGATGAATCACAGACCCATACCCCTGAAATAAATAATACATTATATGTTAATAAAAAAATGTTTTTTGCATTTTGCAGTTGTTTTTTTTTTTAAACAATGGATGGATAATTTTGTTTGACTTCTAGGAAATTGTTACAAATATACTTCTTTCAACTTTCAGTAGGTTCAGGCTTTGAGTAATCATGGGTCAACTCATTTTAAATGATTTTAAAGGAGTGGCCTAAAATATAATTATGTAAAAAGCTTTTCTTTGTTGTGTACAACTGCTGACCTTGTGAATTTATAATATATAAGCATTTTAATAGTAAAATTAATAATGGCTCCTTAGTGATAGTTTCCTTTTTTAAATTAATATTCTCGCAAAGAGAGAGAGCATGTGATTCTAATGACTTCATTTAAGGTTAAGTTGATACTCAGACAAAAAGGAATAAAACTAAATGTCTGATATATTAGAATACTACCTTCATATCTTGACGCATTTCAGTTTTGAAAGGATCTTGACAAGCCAAGAGATAATTATTTCAACAAATGCAGTGATAAAAATAGAGAAAATGATTACATTTATCATAGATTTCTATTTTTCTTTGCCTTTTTTACTTTTTAAAAATTTAGATAATAGAAAAATAACCTACATATTTCAAACATATGTCATATGAATTACACATCAAAAAATGAAGTCTAAAATGTAGATATTTCATTTTCCATTCATATATAATGTACATTCAGTGGCAGTTAGCTGACTTTGCATTTTATGTCAATGATTTGGCATGGTATGTTTTCCCAATGTATCCCAGATGTTATGTGAAGTCCTAAGCATATATAAAATATGTGTTCACATGCATGTGTATATGTGTGTGTTTGGGGGGACATGGGAAATCCAACAATAGCCCTCGTAACTTTAATAAAAGCTGCTATTTAGACCATATGAAAGTTAACTATTTTCATAAAAATTTAAATGGTTTTACTGAGCATTTATAAAATGTGTGCTGCCTTATGGCCTTTAAATCTGACAGCTGATGACATGAATTTTCTGGATGGTGATCAAGTACATGTTGATGCAGCTGTTGCCATGTTGCCATATAAGACATGCTGAAGCATCTACTTCAGTTTCAACTGGTTGAGCATGACTCTTTCTTAAATGATTACTAATGACCTATGACTTAATAATGAGTATCTAGAATCTCGATTGCCAGTAAAAATAAAATCTAATTTAAACTCTATAAAAGTTTTGGGGAGGAGGAAGATAATTCTCAACTGCGCAAAGAGCAAACTCACATGCTGAAAGGTGTCTTTCTGAAAATGAATAGTGTTTCAGAAACTCTATGAGTTGTGCTCCCACGGAACAAAATCTGCATTGGCAAACATACACCAGTCTATTGTGTAGCTCTCCAGCACGTCTCCAATGTACTCTGCGGACTGCACTGGACCGTGCGTCATTTTGTATCTATCTTGCACTCTGTGCCCCTCTTATCAAAGCCTGGCAAGGTTTTTAACTTGTAGCATGGTTAGGACTCTCTTTGCTGATGGGACACTATTATTAATTGCTCAACAATCAGTATTTGAGAGAATTTAGGGTTTTATTAGCTTTAATACATTACCTATTCTACCTCCGAAGAGATAACTAAGATAATAAAATATAGTATACAATTTATGTTTACATCCATCTTTTAACATTAAAAAAAACCTTGCCATTTGAAAGTAGCAAACTTCTTGTTTGAAGTGCAAGCTGCACATACTTTACTTTTATGGTTATGCATTGTTTTCAACTTTCCAGTAAGAACGACTTCACTGTAAAACATACACTACACATTGAAACACACATTAAAATAGAATGGTGTCTTCTTTTTCCTTTCTTTCAAAGGAAAGAGAGACAAACAACTTCTCTATGTTTGAATTTAGAAAATGACAGTACGTTTCTTCTTTTTGATTGTGGTTATTCACTTTTGCCTTAAAAATCACACATCCTTGATTTTCTATCTATGGAAACACACTATCTTGGTTTTTAAATTTTTCTTGTATATGCATGATATGTATATATTTCAATAACAAAAACAATTTTAGGGGCGCCTGGGTGGCTCAGTGGGTTAAAGCATCTGCCTTCGGCTCATGATCCCAGGATCCTGGGATCGAGCCCCCGAGTTGGGCTCTCTGCTCAGCGGGGAGCCTGCTTCCTCCTCTCTCTGCCTGCCTCTCTGCCTACTTGTGGTCTCTGTCAAATAAATAAATACATTCTTAAAAAAAAAAAATCCGTATCTTTGAAAACTCATGCTGGAAACTATTACTATGGAGAGAAGAAAAAGAAAGTAACAAAAGTAAGCCAACCAACAAGATCATTCCCTGTGATGTATTCTAACCCTATTTGCTCGCCAAATGACTTTGAGTGACTTCTAACCCTCTTCTGGTACCGCCAGTCAAAATTAGGTCCGCTTGCCTTTTCATTAAGCACTGAACCTTCCCTTGCCACTCTGAATTTTGCTCATTTCAACCAGAGGAGGTAAACCTGCATCTAAATCCAATAACAGCCCCTCAGGCTTCTTTTACGAATGCTCTGCATTTTAATTTGTTAATATGGTGATTATCATATCTCAATACTCATAAAAATCAGGAGAAAATTAGCTAACGTCTTAGAAACAAACGCTTCCCTAAGTAACCAATAATTTATTATATACTCCACAGAGCATAGGCCAGGGGGTTGAGCTTATTTTCAGTGTGTGCTGCAACTGCTGGTTCTGGAAAAAGGCAAGAACCAAAACAGGTCTCTCTCTCCTTCTTCCCCATTTGCCTTTGCTTTCAGGTTACAGGGAGACAACAGGGAAGTCAGCTGTTGAGGGGGAGGTTGAATGGGGAAATGACAGGCTGAATTTCTCAGGGCAGCTCAGAAGCTCAATTTCATGATTTACATACTCTATTGAAGCTCTGCATAAAATAATCTTTGAAGAAAAGTGGCCATGGTTCCTTAAAAAAATGTTAAAGCTGTGGAAACCACATTAAGTAATTCCTTCCCAAATGCTACTATGAGTTTACACAAATTTATCAACCCACAGTAGGCTGAGATAAATAGATGGGTGCATTGGATATTAATAAAATGAGTAACAATGTCAGGTTTGCAGGCAATGTCAGCTTTGCAATAACAAGTTTGCCTCTGATCTCAGCTGCATTATACACTTCAAAGCTGGACACTAATAATTAAGTGACGTGCACAAGATGTATCACTACACAGTGATGGCCCCAATCATACAAGGTACAAAAGATACCCTGCATATATTATGTAAAATGATGTCTTCATGGCTCATAAATGAGCTTACACGATAGATATTAACTTAAATAGCATTTGTGGGATTTCATAAATACCCTCGCACTGGAATATTCATGTGCCTTGCAGACTTAACAACCTCCTCAAACTTCTGCATACTTTCTTCAATAGAACAGTTGATATTCTTCTTGCTAAAGGATTCAGATGCAGCACCAAAAACTGATATCTCAGTGGCTCCAGCAGCAACCTGAAAAAGAATTTAAAGGCAAAAGCTAGTAATTTCAGAAATGCAAATGATAGCAGTAGAAGAAATATTATCTACTCAGTAAAGGCATACTTGTGTTCTTTAACATTTGCCTTGGAATTTAAAATTAGAGTCTGCTCATCCTGCCACATATGCTCTTTCCAAATTTAAAAATATTTGATGATAACACAAGAACTCTCTGAACCGTAACATAAATCTGAGGCACAGAAAACACAGTGATGACGTTCCAATTTTACCTTTCCTAAATTATGTGTAGGCTTCAGAAATATCTTAACTGTAATTATGGAAAATACTAGCACCCCAATAAAACATTTTCATATCTATGGGAAACATTCTTTTTAGACCAATTATTAAACTAGGGAATAGTAAATGCTTTCCGTTCTTATCTTCCGATAACCAAAGGGAAAAATGTTTTTCCAATTCATCATTTAGACTTTGCCCGAAATTTTCTTCCTGTCTCTTAACCTAGCTTCTGTTGTTTCATACCTTGACTGCCACAACCATACTCTTGTGTGTTTAATGTGTTAATCCTCTTGCCAGTCTTTAAATTCAAAATATTATCCTCCACGTTTTTCCCCTTTGCCATCTTTATTCTTGTCCCAGGCTTCTCCAGTGACTTATTTTCAAATACCAAATTTCCTCATTTCCCAGCTGGATTTTTAAAGACTTTTTATTAATGTATCTCTGGCATTGTACAAGATCTTCTCTCTTTCTCATGCTCTATTAATATATTAAGAAAATAGGTCATTTTTTCTCCATTTAAAAAAAATACTGGCTTCTAGTCCTCTACCTGAGATAAATTTTTAAGTTCTAAAATTAAAATTCTATTTGTTTGAACACTTACTATGTACCAGTACTGTTGTGTACTTTGTGCGTCCTCTTTCTAACACATAATCTTATAAACGAAGTATCATTTTGTCCATTTTACAGATGACAAAACTGTGGCCCACAGAGGCTAAATCACTAAAGCTACAAAAAGTTCTGAAGTACTGCTTTGAGCACAGGTGTGCCTGACTCCCAAGCCACTGGTTTCACTCCATTACCTTACCTGCCCCTCCAAACTATGAGAAGGTGTGTGGACTCGGTATCTTTTTCAAGGTGGAGACATGCCTTACTCTGTTAAGACCTGTGACAGCAATTTTTGCAATTTCTTAAAATGCCTCTTGCTTTCTTTACAATGCCTTAAAATTATATCAAAATAAACCACAACAAAAAAAAGAGTGGTTTTAACAAGTTACACAACAGGTGACATATCAACTGAGACCCACAACCTCAAATTTATGTAACAGTCCCAAAGACAAAAGCGAAAAACATTAACACCAGGAATAGCTGCTACCAAACTTTTAGAGTAAAACCTGAGTGTAACACCTCAAGCCTTTACTTAAAATTGCCCTGATTCTTCTTGTGTTTTTTTGCATATAAATTCGTAATCCATGTAGGACTGAAGAAACCGACCAAAAGAGGAACAGGGAAGGGTGTTAGAGGCAGCTGCAAATCAGCTTCACCTAGAGGGAGGGAAAAACCCGCATCGGAAAGCTGATCCAAAAAAGTCGCCAAAAATGATCTACTATAATAATATTAATAATTATTATATTGAGAAATGCCTAAGTTAAATTCTGTATTCCTTATTTAAGAGGGAAGCACAAAATGGACTTTCAAGAGAATGATATCAAAATGGATTACTGTATTTTTGTGTTTTGATTCCTGAATGGTTAAAGTGGAAGGGCCATTCATGTGGAACAATACCCAGAGGTTACAGATCGCAGTGTATTCATGTGCCTACATCAGAATAGCATTTCTACATGGTAACAAGGAGGCTACATAGGATACCATTTTAACTATGTAAAGACCTTAAAACAGTAAGAAACATATCGATTTAAAAATAATTAGTAGCACACTTACAGCACGGTGAAAACCCTGAAGATTAGGAGTAAGGACAGGATAGCGAACTCCTGGGTATTGATGAATACCTTTCATCACTTCAGAGTGATCAGCCATCTGAAATACAAAGTAGTTACATATATTCAACTTCATATATTTTATCAAGCATGTGTTTAGTTTCATAGGAAGGTTATAATTACACATGCAATTATATTCTATAAATTAATGTTGGAAATAACCTATGCCAACGTAGGTAAAGATGAGTAGTCCCTAAAGTCATAAGTGCATAAAAACTAGATCTGAGTTTAACTTATTCACATCACAGGACCTGGCTAAATGAAGGATTACAAGTAATTCTGAATTACAAAGAATTCAGCTGAATTCTGAAGTGACCGAATTTTGACTGAATACAAAGAATTCAGCAATTCTTAACTATCCTACTTTCATTTGACGGTTTTTTTAGTCTCTTCCTTTCATTTCACAGTCCAAGTTGCAAATAAAATATCCTTGAGATTAGGGAGAGGGTATTTTGGTTTTGTTTTTAAGATTTTATTTATTTATTTATTTATTTATGAGGAGGAGGAGGAGAAGGAGGAGAGAGAGCACCCACAAGAGCAGGGGGAGAGATGCGGGGAGAGGAAGAGAGAGTGTCTCAGAAAGACTTACCTTCCCACTGAGCATGGAGCCCAACATGTGGCTCTATCCCATGACCCTGAGATCATGACCTGGGTGGAAACCAAGGGCCCAATGTTTAACTGACTGAGCCACCCAGGCACCCTTCCATTGGGGAGAGTTTTAAAGGAAATATGCCATGCATTTGCCTTCCATATGAAAATTTTATGTCTAAATAACTTTCAATGTATGAAATTTAACATTATTTACCAAAAAATTACACATCTGTCTGAATAATTTAACAAAGCTCAGATATAAATATATTATTTGGCTAGCATAAATATTTTAGTAATAGTCATCGTGTTCTATGCATTATTATCATCAAAACACTATTTGTTCCCATAATGCAAACAAACGCAAACAATGGAGTACATAGTAAGAAAATTTAATGTATTCTTCCAAGCCTTTATTTTTGTATATTTTCTATGAGTCTTTAAAAATCAACTTTAGGGGCACCTGGGTGGCTCAGTGGGTTAAGCCTCTGCCTTCAGCTCAGGTCATGATCTCAGAGTCCTGGGATAAAGTCCCACATTGGGCTCTCTGCCCAGCACGGAGCCTGTTTCCCCCTCTCTCTTTGCCTGCCTCTCTGCCTACTTGTGATCTCTCTCTCTCTCTCTCTGTCAAATAAATAAATCTTAAAAAAAAAAAAAACTTTAAAATTAAATTATCAACTCTACTAGTTTGCCACAAAGTCTTTAATTTAGCCTCTTACAGCAAATAACCGATGATCAAACCTCATAATCATCACATAGACAAATTAACATTGACATAATCATGAGCTTTACATACTTAGGAATAATAAATTATGACTGGAACAATAAATAAATGGAATAATATATAAACAATGAAAAGTATACAAAATGAGCAGGGAGAAAGATGTAAAAACATGCACCAAACTAAATTCTGTATCTTCAATATGGGAATAGATGAGAAAAGACTTGCTTTTTCTCTATACATCTTGACTTGATACAATAAGGAAGTATTATTTTTAATTTTAAAATGAAATAAAAATTAATCAAAGTACAAATGCTTTTTAATGTAACTACATGCTTCTAAAAATATGAAGTATTATAATATTTACTGCTATTAGCTGATCAGTCTTTCAGTGAAATGCCAGTGGAATTACATTTAATACTTTCAATGAATATAATATGGATTAAATGAGTTTTTAATATGTTTTAAATTTAAAATTATATATTTAAGAGGCAAAAAATGTTGACTGCCATCATAACTTACTAACATTTAAACCTCCAAGCTTTCATCCAATCCAAATACATTTACTTCTGTTTAAAATATGATTCTTGCTTACTTCTTAGGGATCACATTCACTATCTGTCACCAATATCTGCATTCTGTGCAAAGACCAATCACTGTGTTCATCTACAATGCATAGAACCTGAGTCTCTAATTTCATTGTGAGCTTATTTGACTTTAAGCCAGATGTTTATTAAGCACCTGTAGTGTCCAAAACCCTATACTAGACCTGTGGTAAATATAAATACAAGTAAGTCAAATCCTTGCACTAAATAATTTGTAATATAGCTTGGGAGAGAAAACATATGCACATGGAAAAACACTAACAATTCAAAGGAATATACTGGTTATAAACGAGAGCACAGGTTAAACGAGTTCAGAAAGGGGAAGTCTTGGTAGGGTCTAAAATAGTCTAGGAAAGTTACAAGACATATGGGATACAAACTGTAGAACATGACTATGACTTATTAAAATTTAAAAAGATAGGGGTGCCTGGGTGGCTCAGTCAGTTAAGTGGCCAGCTCTTGATTTACACTCAGATCATGATCTCGGGGTCTTGAGATTAAGCCCCAGGTGACACTCCATGCTCAGCATTGAGCCTGCTTGAGATTCTCTCTTCCTCTGTCCTTCTCCCCCTCCCACTCTCTAATAAATAAATCTTTAAAAATAAATAAAATTTAAAAAGTGGCCCCAGCAATATTTTTAATCCCACATAATCTTCTAGAAGCTCAACAGTCCCTTTCAAGAGGTGAACTGTGTTTACCTGCCAGTGAAACCTAGGCAGACTTGTGATTGTTCCAAGCAACAGAGTATAGCAGAAATAATAACATGTGACTTGAGAGTCCAGGTTATAGAAAAGGATACAGCTTCCACATGGCTTTCTCTGTGGCCGGGGAGCAACTATGGGGAAATCAGCTAACATGCAGTGAGAAAAATTAGCTTCTGTGGAGACACCATGTGCAGCAGCCCATGTGGAGAGACCCACATGCACAGGAAGTAAGGCCCCCAGGCAAGAGCCAGCATCACCCCCTAAATTCGTGACTGACAGAGCATTCAGATGACTTTAGCCTCCAGCATTCAAGTCACCCAGATGAAGCCCCAGACACTGTGGACCAGAGACAAGGTATCCTCCTCTGTGTGTCCTGTTCAAATTCCAACCCTCTGATTTCTTGAACATAGAAAATATTTATTTACACCACTAAGTTCCCAGGTAATTCATTACATAGCTATAAAAGCTGAAACACAGAAAAATCAATAGGGTTGGAAAAGAGAGAGTGATAGGTGCCATAGTAGGAAAGCATTACCTGGCTAGAGAAGATTATGGGTAAATAATGTGGGAATAGATTATAAATGAAGATAGGGGACCATACTTTATGATGTGTTCCTGAGTTAGGTTCACATTATTCTAAAAATACAGAATTTATCATGAAGGCAATAGAAAGCCATGGGGAATGGGCACTGAATTAGCTGAAGACTGGGAAACATGCAGTATTTTGGAAAGATCAACCTGGGAGAGATACAAAGGGCAGTCTAGAGACAAGTGAGGCAATTCTCAGACAGTTTTGAGAATTCATCATGTAACAAGTTCTAGAAGAATGGTACTAGGAATAGAAGTTCCCAGGAAAAATTAATAGGATACACTGTCTAGTCCTGTAACACAGAGGACTTTATTCAAAAATGTAACCCCCATTAGTTTATAGCCTTTTAAAATTGTTTAGCATTTCTGCATATTTCAACACAGTCTTTCATTATGTATCTATGAATTCAGCCTTTCTGTCGGATGCTAGATTGTGAGGTCTGCCTTTCTCTGCCTGTCTTTCTCATACACACACACACATGTACATGCGATCATGTACACACAAATTATAGTAAAAAAATTAGAATACCACTCCTAATTTCAAGCAGAGTTACTACTAGCTTTAGGGCACTGTAATGAAATCTAAAACAACACTCTTACTGGACAGGAATGTTAGTTGAAATTACTAATACTTACACCTAACTGAACATAGCATGTTTAAATATTTATTAGAAACATTTATATAACCATGATAACAGAAATGAATAAAGTGCTTCTCTAACCAATATATAGATTTGGTTAAAGTGTGCATCAAAAAACAGCATAAAGGGCACAAAACACATTTTAATCTTTAAGAAATATAGGTTATATTGACCTATATGCTATTATTTCATTCCACATGTAAATTAACAAAAATTTCAATAGGTGTTTCAGTCAGTAAAACTGAAAAATGAATAGAGATGATGGTAACCAAATCCCCAGGTCATGAAAACTAAACTTTGATAATCATTGAAGATACCATAGTAAAATTAAAATACATGAATTTGATTCCAACAAATCAGTACTTTTTCCTTTTTAAAAATAGTGACAGTATAGGGGCACCCGGCTGGCTCAGTGGGTTAAAGCCTCTGTCTTCGGCCAGGTCATGATCTCAGGGTCCTGGGATCGAGCCTCGCATCTGGCTCTCTGTTCAGCAGGGAACCTCCTTCCCCTTCTATCTCTGCCTGCTGCTCTGCCTACTTGTGATCTCTCTATCCAATAAATAAATAAAATCTTAAAAAAAAAATAGTCACAGTATAAAGAGGTCATTTAATAAGTAGTAGCATTCAGTCTAAATTTGGTAAATAAAGACAGTTATGTAAAGAGCTTTAGAAAATCCTGATAGAATATAATTTTATTACAATGAATAAAGTAAAACAGGTTTCAGTGAAAGGTATAAAATTCTTGCCTTACTATTTTTTTTTACTCTTAGGAAGCTTATGCTATATTTCAATCTTGATGTTATTTTGATGTCTAAATTTTAAACTATTTTTCAAACAATAATGGAACTATTCCTTTACAGCACTATTTTGACATTTTAATGAAACCTTTCTACATCTGGTTTAACATATTTTGAAGATTTTGCTGTGACTTTTCATTTAAGATCACAAAAATCCCCATAATTTGGTTGATAACATACTTTGCTATCATCTCACCAGTTTGGAAATGGCAATACCTAGGTCTATCTGGCCAACAAAACTGGCTATACCTTGGTTAATCAGTTTCTTAGGAGTCCACATTTATATATGGATTCAAATAATAATATTCGTGTAACACTTTGCAAGGGTATTAAAGATATGTAAAAGGTCATAAAGATTAAAGTATAGTAGTCACATAGTTTAGAGATTTTATTTGCTACTGTTATGAGGTAAATTTAGACACTCCACATTATACATATTTAGACATCTTACTAATATTTTGTCATTATCTGAATACTCTAATCACTCCTAAATACATACAGTCCTCATCCAAATTTTCTGAGTTCATTGGGATTTCAAGATAATGCACAAGTCATGAACAATGTCAAAGTGTTTCTCATAAACTAAATGAGAGAAAAAAATTAGACATTTAAATTATATTTTGTAGACAAACTATTAAATTTGCATTATGTCCTAAGACCTTAAAAATAATTTTTAAAATTCATTTCAGTGTTTTATGCACTTACTACATATTTAACATGGCATAGAAAAATTAAGGAAACACAGTTTATACACACAGAATCCACAGACCAGCAGGGCAAGATATGTGTGTGTATATGTGTACATACCAAACCACAAAATATAAATGTCATGTGATCTGGAGTTTTATGTAGCACAGATAAGAAAGCATTTTTCTTGGTAAACTAAACTAGAATAATGAGACAAATATTTAAGCTACACTTTGTCTAGGCTAAATGTAAATAACTAAAGGTCTGTTTTTTTAACAGAGCAAATTACTCATAAGGATTTAATGAAGCAAAACTATTCAGAGAACTTGAAACTATTCAAAAGTATTCATAGAACAAGTCTATTCACATATATGTATATATTTACTTTCCATGATAAATTCAACTTCCTATGTACTGAAAAGGAAGAGTTTAATATGCCTAAACTTAAAACATAATTTTATTAAGATTCTTCAGGTAATTAGAGGGAGAAAGATTTTATAGATTTTTTTTAAAATCACACAATTCTTCCATTTTCAAATCCAATCAAACGAAAGTAAAAATACCTATTACTCTTGATCTCTCTTCCAAATAACAACTGACATAACAGAATACTCACTAAGTAAATTTTGTTCAGTTCCAACTGAACATATGTTTTCTGAGATTTCAATAAAGTGAAATAATTATTTATAATTAATTCTAGATAAAAGTGCAGGAAAAAACTGAGACTTTGTTTTTTTTTTTTAGAAGAACTGACTCTTATTCACCTAACACTGATTAACATTTTTCCTTTTCCCAGAACAAATCCAATTACAAAGATAACACATAGTACAGGGTTTTAAGTTCCAGAGCTACATTATAAAAATTTTATGGAAGTCTCACATACACTGATGACATATAAAATCACTATATTATTATTTTAACTCAATAAGAGTTTAATCACTAACAAGACTGCAAAATACATAAGAGGAGTTTAGTTGTTTTGTATCACCATGGAAATTATGCATCTCTGTGGCTCTGCTGAAAGTGAGGAAATTATATTCTGTTATGGGGTGGAAATATTAAGAATTCAACTTAGCATTGTATTATTAAATGACAAAAGTGTTTAGAGCAGAATCTAAAATTAATGTGAAGAAAAAATATTTAGAGACTCCTTCTTTATGGTGCTATCTGCAAAGAAGTATCTGCCAAATTATATTACTTGACCATGTCTTACAACTAGCTCTTACAATCTAAATATGGAACTCTACTTTTACTCCTTTTCTCTTTGCCCTGGTACAGCCAACATGCCCAAGTCAAGCATCCTCAATGGGTGAGCATTACCCATTGTCCCTTCCTTCACTCCAATGACCTACTAAAAAACTCAAATTGTTTCCTCTCTTTTATTCTAACAAGACTGCTGCACATGATTTCTTCTCATGGTATGTTAAAAGGGAAACTGAAAAGTGCTAGGAGAAAAGGAAAAGATAGAGAGAAAATCTAAATAATCAAAATGCCAATAAAGTTTAAAGAAAATAGGATGGAGTGTGAGAGAGATGTCTTGGTGGCAAGATGCTTTTATTGCTCTGGAGCAGTCAGCAAATATGAGAAGAGAAGACAAAAGGGAAATTATACAAAATGCTGCTTTAATCTATATAGTGGGTTTTGTAACGGTCTTCAAGTCATACACATAAAGACTGGAACACCATTGGGTTCCTTTACATTGCTATATTATATTTCTGTATGTATGAATTCAGGCACAAACTTTGCCACTAGGGAGAGCTTGTGATTCTCGTGCTCTTCAAGAATATTGGCATAGGGGCACCTGGGTGGCTCAGTGGGTTAAAGCCTCTGCCTTCAGCTCAGGTCATGATTCCAGGGTCCTGGGATCAAGCCCCGCATCTGGCTCTCTGCTCAACAGGGAGCCTGCTTCCTCCCCTCTCTCTTCCTGTCCCTCTGCCTACTTGTGATCTCTGTCAAATAAATAAATAAATAAATAAATCTTTAAAAAAAAAGAATATTGGCATAAATATTCTCATGTATTTAAAATACATAAAATATATAACATATAGTACTCAGTTACACCTCCTATTAAAATCCTTGTTCTAGAGTTAAGCAAAAATTCCATATTCACCATGTCCTACAATATCTGGCACCAGAAGTACATAAATATTTGAGGAGAAACAAGTTTCAAAATTTATAGAATCAGAAGCTAGTCTATAAAAATTCTGCTAAACATTTTATGTATAAAATTGTAGATGGAGGATTCAGTTTTCATCAATGTCAAATTAAATGGAAGTTCTTTCTTATCTTAAATAAATGCAATATTCAGTATATAAAATTACATCATTCACATTTTTATCTATTATAAAAATCACAGTATAGAATACATATCAAAAATCTTTCCTGTGAAGGGCACAAAACTATGGTAATTCTTCTGAAATAGTGTATCTATTTATAAGGTTACACATCACAAAGTGTTAGATACAATGTAGAAAAACATTACCAAAAATGTATTATTAAACTGAAATACACTTTGCTAACCTACCAAAAACAAACAAACAAAAAAGCCTAAACACCACAAGAGAAAAGATTCAATCATCTTTCTAGTTTCTCCATAGAAAATATTACGAAGCGCTATTATGAGAAAGAGGCAAACTAAAGTATGCAGTCAAAACATATAGAAAAACATGAAGCAATGGACAATCACAATGGGAATACAACTAGCAATGAGACCAAATCAGTAAAACTGAACAAAGAAAAGCACAAGACTATATGAGTTCTATCAAACATTTAAAGAGATCTTAATGCCAATCCTTCTACCAATTCTTCTAAAAAAACTCAAGTGGAGGGAATACTTCTTTTTATAAGAACATGCAATAGAAGCTGGTCTTATAAGACCCTGATACCAGAACCACACAAGACATTACAAGAGAAGAAAACTACAGGGTAATATTCCTAATGAACACAGAGGAAACAATCCTCCACAAAATACTACCAAACCAAATAGGATGTGTAAAGGATCATAAACCATGACCAAGTGGGATTTATCCCTGGGATGCAAGAAAGATTCAGCATGCTCAAATAAATGTGATATACTTCAATGACAGAATCAAGGATAAAACCAAATGATCATCTCAATATATGTAAAAATTTGACTAAAAATGCTTCATCAAAGCATTTGAAAAAATTCAACACTTTCATAATAGAAACTCAAACAAATAAAACTTTAGAAATAGAATAAAATTATTTTGACATAAGAAGTATCATATGTGAGCCCACAGCTATCATTATACTCAATAGTGAAAAACTTTTCCTCTAAGATCAAGAATAAAAGAGGATACCCATTCTTCCCATTCCTATTCAACACAGAATTAGAAGTCCTAGCCAAAGCAATTTGGCAAGAAAAATAAAGGAAATGCAAAGGAAAGGAAGAAGTAAAATTTTTTCTGTTCACAGATGACATGAACTTTTTTTTTTAAGATTTTATTTCTTTATATATTTGAGAGAAAGAGAGAAAGAGCATGCAAGCAAGAAGGGAAAGGACAGAGAGAGAAAGAAAAAATCTTAAGCAGACTCTGAGCTGAGTGCAGAGACCAACATGGGGCTTGATCTCATGACCCTGAGATCATGACCTAAGCCAATATCAAGTCAGATGCTTAACTGATTGAACCACCTAGCCTCTCCACAGATAATATGACCTGAAATGTGGAAAACGCTAAGATTCCACATAAACAAAAACAAAAAACCTCTTAGAATTTATAAATTCAGTAAATCTACAGGATACAAAATCAGCATATAAAAATCAATAGCACAAAAACAGACACACAGATCAGTGAAACAGAACAGACAACCCAGAAATGGACCCACAACTCTATAGTCAATTAATCCTCAGCAAAGCAGGAAAGAATATCCAATGGAAAAATGAGAGTCTTTTCAACAAATGGTGTTGGGAACATTAGACAGCCACATGCAGAAGAATGAAACTGGACCATTTTCTCATACCATACACAAAAATAAACTCAAAATGGATGAAAGACCTAAATGTGAGACATGAATCCATCAAAACCCTAGATGAGAACATAGGCAGCAACTTCTTTGACCTTGGCCACAGCAACTTCTTGCTAGATAAATCTCCAAAGGCAAGGAAAACAAAAGCGAAAATGAACTACTGGGACTTTATCAGGATTAAAATGGTTTTGCACAGCAAAGGAGACAGTTAACAAAAATAAAAGGCAACCTGCAGAATAGAAGAAAATGTTTGCAAATGACTTAACAGATAAAGGGCTATTATCTAAAAATCTATAAAGAACTTACCAAACTCAACACCCACAGAAACAAATAATTGGGTCAAGAAATGGGGAGAAGACATGGCCAGTCATTTCTCCAAAAGAAGACATACAAATGGCCAAAAGACATATGAAAAAGTGCTCAACATCCCTCGGCATCAGGGAAATACAAATCAAAACCACAATGAGATACCACCTCAGATAAGTCAGAATGGCTAAAATTAAGAGGTCAGGAAATGGTAGATGTTGGTGAGGATGTAGAGAAAGGGAAACCCTCTTACACTGTTGGTGGGAATGAAAACTGGTGCAGCCACTCCGGACAACAATATGGAGGTTCCTCAAGAAATTAAAAATAGAGCTACCCTATGGCCCAGCAATTGCACTACTAGATATTTATCGAAAGGATACAAACATAGTGATTTGAAGGGGCATGTGCACCCCAATGTTTGTAGCAGTGATGTACACAATAGCCAAACTATGGAAACAACCCAGATGTCCACTGATAGATGAAAGGATAAAAAAGATGCAGTGTGTAGATACACACACAGGCATGCACGCATGCACACACGGAAAATACTCAGCCATCAAAAAGAATGAGATCTTGCCATTTGCCACAATATGGAGAGAACTAGAGGGAATTATGCTAAGCAAAATAAGGGAGAGAAAGACAAATACCATATGATTTCACTTCTATGTGGAATTTAAGAAAAAAAAATGAACATAGAGAAAGGGAAGGAAAAGTAAAATAAGATAAAAACAGAGAGGGAGACAAACCATAACAGACTCTTAACTACAGGAAACAAACTGAGGGTTCCTGGAGGTGAGGTTGGTTGAGGGATGGGATAATTGGGTGATAGGCATTAAGGAGGGCACTTGACATCATGAGTACTGGGTGTTACAAGCAACTGATGAATCACTAAATTCTATCCTTGAAACTAGTAATATACTATATTTCAACTAAGTTGAATTTAAATAAAAAATTGTTTAAAAATCAGTTGCATTTCCATACACTAACAAGAAATCATCCAAAGAGGAAATTAAGAAGACAATCTCATTTACAATAATATCAAAAAGAATGAAATATTTAGGAACTAAGTTAACCAAGGAGGTGGAAGAACTTTATATGAAAACTATTAAACATTGATGAAAGAAATAAAAGAAGCTAAAAACAAACAGAAAAATATCCCATGTTCATGGATTCCAATATTTAGTGTGTGAAAATGTCCACACTACACAAAGTGATCTATAAATTAAAGGTGAAATCCTTATCAAAATTTCAATTCCATTTTTTCCTGAAATAAAAAAAAAATCCTAACATTTACATGAAGCCAGAAAGAATCCCAAATAGCCAAATTAATCTTGAGAAAGAAGAATAAAGCTGGGTATATTATACTTCCTGATTTCAAAATATATTTTAAAGCTACAGTAACTAAAACAGCATGGAAGACTGACATATATCCCAATGCGATGGAAGAGAGAGCCCAGAAATAAACTGATGCATATACATTCAACATCTTTGACAAAGATGCCAGAAATACACAATTGGGAAAAGACAATCTCTTCAATAAATAGTGCTGGAAAAATTCGATACCAACATGTAAAAGAATGAAATTGGATCCTGATCTTAAACCATACCAAAAAGTGAACTCAAAATGGACTAAAATTTAAGACCTGGATTTGTAAAACTCTTAAGGAAAAGAAAGAAAGAAAGAAAGACAGACAGAAAGAAAAGTTTTATAGCACTAATCTTGGCAATGACTTACCATATATGACACCAAAAAGATAGACAGCAAAAGCAAAAACAGACAAGTGGGACTACACAAAACTAAAAAACTTCTGCACAGCAAAGAAAACTGGAGAGTGGAAAGGCAACACATTGAGAGAAAATATTTGCAAACCACATATAGGATAAGAGGTTAGCATCCAAAATACAGAAGGCATGCTGCCACCATTATAGTAAAAATAACAACCCAATTTAAAAATGAACAAAGAATTTGAATAGACATATTTCCAAAGAACACACACAAATGGCCAACAGACCTATGAAAACATGCTCAATATCACTAATCAGGAAACAAAAAGCAAAACCACAGTAAGATAATTACTTTATACCTATTAGCATGGCTAGTATGAAAAACACAGAAGATAACAAGTGTTGGCAATGAAGGATGTGAAGAAAATGGCACTCTTGTACACTGTTGGTGAAAATGTAAAATGGCACAGCCACTATGTGTGAAAGTGCAAAAAAATAAAAAATAGAAATACTGTATGTTCTAGCAATCCTAACTCTAGGTATTTATCCATAAGAATTAAAATCAAGGACCGCCTGGGTGGCTCAGTAGGTTAAAGCCTCTGCCTTTGGCTCAAGTCATAATCTCAGGGTCCTGGGATGGAGCCCAGCATCGGGCTCTCTGCTCAGCAGGGAGCCTGTTTCCTCTTCTCTCTCTGCCTGCCTCTCTGCCTACTTGTGATCTGTCAAATAAATAAATAAAATCTTTAAAAAAAAAAAGAATAAAAATCAAACTCTCAAACAGGTATTTACATCCCCAAGTCACAGCATCATTATTCATAATATCCAAGAGGAAGAAATAGTCTAAGTCTCCATGGATGAGTGAATGGATAAGAAAACATGGCATAAACTGACAACAAAATACCAAAAAAGTAAATTGTGCCAAATGCAACAACACAGATGAAGCCTGAGTACATTAGGCTAAATGAAACAATTGTAGAATGATAAATACTGCATAATTCCACTTATATGAGGTATCTATAATATAGTCAAACACACAGAAGCAGAGAATAGTGATTGTGAGGGAGGGGCTGAGGGGGAAGGAGAAATGGGGAGTTGTTATTCAATGGGTAGAGTTTTAGCTATGAGAGCTGGTTAACTTTGGAAGTGTTATACAACATTCTGCCTGTATTTAGCAATACTGTATGGTACCCTGAAAAATTTAAGAGGGTAGATCTCATGTTAAGTTTCCTTCCCATTTAAAAAAAAAAAATTATGATGTAACCTCAGACACTTAATTTTTAAAATACTTTTCCTAAATTTCGAGGTAACTTTGATAATTGATAACTTTTAAAACTTTACAATTTCTTGAGGTTTTTTGCTCATTCAAAATTAATAGTCAATTTTGCTACCTAATTTTATATTTGACATTACACACTTTTTTTTCTTAATGAGGGTCCTCCAATTGACATCTTCAAATTTGAAAGTTCCCTACAAAGTGGTTAGCCTTTGTCCCCTAGTGATTCCGAGATCTCAGAATGAGAAAGATGGCCCTGAATGGTCCAAATATTACCAGTTAGCAATAGCACAACAATTACTTCATTTAGAGTTATGAAACCTACCTGCTGGTCAGCTATCTCAAAACTGAATGACCTCAAGTTCCATATCATACTTTGCACCTTACCAAAAACAATCCTTGAACAGGAAGGCAATTGGGCCATACATACCTGTTTGTTCAATGGAAAAACTGCATATTCCCTAGTTCAAATATTTGCAATAAGCAACCTTGACAGAGGCAACAAGGTTAAAATTTGACCACAAGAAGCATCAGATAGGAATAAAGTTACCAAGAGGAGAAAGAGGAGAATAGACTATAATAGGATGGGTTCTTTGGGTAGCACGATTAACATTGGTAAGTTTCATGGAAATGAAAAAAGATCCTAAACAGAGTAAAAATTGGGTCAGAACTTTGACCCCACCATCATTCAAAGAAAGCTTTGTCATTGTCAGCAGGATGCCTCCCTTACCCTGACCCATACACTTTATCTTTGCTGGTGCAAGCCAGGCACCCACTGTGATATGCAATCAGGGGACTAAACAGAGATATACAGAACCTAAAAAGCGTAAAGAAAAAGACTCATTGAGAGAAGAAGAGACTCTAAAACATATGTGGGGCATAGGACATTTGGAGAGGTAAGGAAAGTAAATTTTCAAACTCCCATTATAGGACACAAATTAGGTCCCCTTTAATCTTCCATATAATGCACTAGTGAAGACTGGAAGGACTTAATTATTTTGACATTCTGAATGTATATACACAAGTCATGGCCAAACCACGATCTTGTGGAACCCTCAATTTTATTTTAATTACATCCGACTAAAAGAATTAAGACCCTACCTCTTGTTAGCTATGTTCTATGTAGACATAGACACACTGAGAACCATGACTGGAGATCTCCTAGAAAACCCATTCCCACCAGCAGGAATATGGGCATGGTCTGTAGCACTTACTACAAGGTCCAGTGTACTTTGAGAAGTGCTTCTCAAACACCAACATCTGAAGACTGCCTGGGTCAGAATTATCTGGGATGGTTTATAAAATTCCTATTTCTGTATTATATGGAAGCCCCAATGAATCAAAATTTCTGAGAACATAAACTGTAAATGTGCATGGTGGAGAAGTTCGTTGGCTGATTTATATGACCTGTCTAGAGGAGTCTGAAACTCCATCCTGGAGTGAAGAATCAAAATTTTAGAGTAAGTTTCTCCTTCAGCTCACATAGACCCAATGGAATAAGATTTTTCTGTTGCCTTCTACTAGCATCACCACAGTCCAGAGTGCTGTGGTTAGGTCATACCACCCCAACTCCAGAAAACTGGTGTCACCTTAGATCAGACACCCATGACCACAATAGCTGAGGACAGCATTATATCACAGTTATTCATTCCTTGGCTAGAACCCTATTCTCCTCTCCCCACTGCTGAGATTTCAGAATAGTTTGAAACTAAGCCCTTGAAAGTTTTGAGACCTCCAGAATCCAATTTTTCCTTAATAGTTCATCTAGTTCTTGATGATAGTTCACTGAGTGCTCTCAAATATCCTCTAGCCATAGCAAAATGTTTGCAATACTATGTCAAACTGCTTTACCTCTACGATCCTTTGCATGTACCGTTACATCTGCCTGAAAATCATTTCTATTTTCATCGAGTTCATTTCATCCAATCATCAGCTTAAAAACTCCTAAGACATTCTCAACAATCAACTTGATCCATGTGTCTCTATTATCTCCCTAGCTATGTGCCTGTATAACATTACTCATTACATCTTGTATGATTTATTGTTTTATATGTTTCTCTCCTTAAATTATTAGCTCCTTAAATACTTTGCATAAAAGGCATTTAATAAATCGTTTTTTAAATGAACTGAAATTTCTCTTGTCATTTATTCTATTTTGAATTCAACCCATCTTGAACCATGATTCTTTGTCTCTACTAATTCTTCTAAGATTTTACTGTTAGCAGTGATAGTGATAAGGATAAAAAAAAAAAAAAAACACTTTATGCCAGGTCTGTATGTTAGGTTTATGTGTGTTGAATTCCTTCTTTGCATTATCTATTTAAATGTTTTTAATAACCCAGTGAAAGGAACAATTTTTGTAGATGATAACTACAGATATTAAGGATGAGGAAGATTACCCAGCTACTGACTGGGAGAGCTGGGATGGGACCCAAGTCTACCTGACTGTAAAGCACATTCTCTAATACCTCTTTGATAAATATAACTCCTATATAATCTATTGTCTTTATCTTTTATTTGAGTCATTGTTAAAGATTTCATGTGTCAAAAGATCAAGGAAAACTCCTAGAAAGATCCTACCCTCAAGCTAAACAATTTGGGTAGGGATGCATGGTTTAATTATCTAAACCAGTGCCTCCCAAACTAGATTCATCATCAG
Source organism: Enhydra lutris kenyoni (assembly GCF_002288905.1). Lineage (NCBI taxonomy): Eukaryota > Metazoa > Chordata > Mammalia > Carnivora > Mustelidae > Enhydra > Enhydra lutris. The sequence goes on along the minus strand of NW_019154112.1, from coordinate 21,736,163 downwards.
AACTATCTGAGGTACTTTTTAAATAAGTACAGATTTTTTGGACCCGTCTGTACAGATTCTGATTCTGTTCTGCTATAAAACCCAGGAATCTCTAGTCCCAAAACTTCTCAGGAGATGCTAGCCATCAACAAGACAGAATCACAACAGATTCAATCACAAAGGCTGTTGCTGTGAATGACACATTGGACCAGAAGGACCTCATAGATATAAACAGAACATTCCACCCTAAAACAATAGAATACTCATTCTTCTCAAGGACACATGGAACTTTCTCCAGAATAGATCACATACTGGGTCACAAATCAGGTCTCAACCAATACCAAAAGATTGAGATTATTTCCTGCATATTCTCAGACCACAGTGCTTTGAAACTGGAACTCAATCACAAGAAAAAGTTTGGAAGACATTCAAACACTTGGAAGCTAAAGACCATTCTGCTCAAGAATGTTTGGATCAACCAGGAGATCAAAGAAGAACATAAACAATTCATGGAAAGCAATGAGAATGAAGACACATCAGTCCAAAACCTATGGGATACGGCAAAGTTGGCCCTAAGGGGGAAATACATAGCCATCCAAATCTCTGTGCTTTTTTAAGAAAAATACAAAAATATCTAAGTTTTGTAACTTTCACTGAAATATATGACCAAGCAAGTACATTGCTAGGGCCCCTCCCAGGACCTTGAGAGGGATCTGTACAAATATTTTAAGGTACTTTTCCTGTTCACAGCACATTTTGAGATACTAATAATTTTTCAACTAGGGTGAGAAAAATTCCATGGATTAAAAAATAAAAGTTTGGAAATTATCAGCCTTGGTGAAATGTCTTACTATGCTCTTAACAACAACAAGATAATTAAGGATCTTCTTGAAATACATATTCATGGTGTCGTATAATATTCCTTTTCCTTGCCACTTCATGGGGGAAAAAAAAAAAAAAAAAACTGCCAAGAAAGTAATGAGATCAGTCTGGAATGTCTTATTCTTGGTATATCCACAATATCTCTGAGTCTATGTATGTTTATAAATTCTCTGCTTAATAAACCATTGTAAATTCTGCCAGGAAACAGAGTTAAACTCATGGACTTATAACCCTCATTTTTCCCCTGCTTAGTTATATAGTCTGCTGAATCATTTTTAAAAGTATTTTTGGAGGATTTTTTTTGTTTGCCTCAACTCCACCACCATCACCTAGGACAACATTCACATAAGTTCAACATAAGCAAGCAATGTCAGAAGGCATTTGCCTACCCTCTGTACTAGCTAGATGAGATGTAACTGATGGTATTACTTTCCATAGGTAGCAGAGTAGCAGGAAAGATGGGTACAGAATGTACAATTTCTTCAACACATGCCATCGATTACTATAAAAATGTAAATAACGTGGTTTCAGACATTATAACTCAAAACTAAATTTGAGCAGTAACTCCTCTTAAACGTAATACATTTGTAATTTCAGTAATGAGAAAAAATGAGACTAGAGCTCTTCCTGACAATTCCGGGTGAAAACGCTCTATCCAGCTATGAACAGCATTGTAGCCTGGGTACTATAACCCTGTCTCATTCACAGACTCTTTGCACAAACCCCATATATCTTAGCCTCAGTAGCACACAGGAAATTTTGGTCTGCTTGAAGAAGTAAGACAGTTTTAATAAATCACAGTCTTATAATAATAAACACAGGAAATCTCTGGAAAATTGAACATCTAGTTTTTTTCCCCCTCCCCTACCCAATACCCTGTTTTGGCTACGCTACTAAAATGGTCTGACACCACACTTAAAAAACTTCTTAAGTTCAGAAGCGTTAAAACTAATTTGGTCTGATGTATAATTTCCTGAACTTCTTTATTCAACATTACCTTTGTATTCTAAGGACTTCTGTACTTCCTAGTACTGGATGGAACACACATGCTTTTCAAGAGTGACCAAATGAAGTAACATAGGTCCCCTACTCTTATGCAAATACAGACAGGACATTTTAATCATAATCCATTAATGTCTACAAATATTCATTTTTAAATTACAAAATAAACCTAATCTGCCCAATGGATTTGCGGGTTATAGACCGGAAGACCAAAGTTTCAGACAGAGAAACCAGTCATTTTATTCAATAACAGTTCCCAGTTTCCTAAGATAAACATAACAAATACACATTAGTTATTCTTTGTTCAGGTCAATGCCTTCGTGACCACCCTCCTGGTCTTCCCGTGTCAAAACAATCATGTTCCCAACATCACTCTGAAGTAGGGGCAAGAAGTCTCAAAGCTCCCAGTACATAATTTTCTTTCCAGTCAACTGTGTTGCCTCTCATATATCATGCCTTTGTGTCTGATAATAACACTGTCAACATTGTTATTCTCCATGCGTGGAAGAAGTCATTTTTAAAATACTGTATCTAATTGTACTCATTCTATACTGACTAAATGGAGTTTCCCTTCTTTACTTACAGGTCTTTCTATAAGCCACCTCTATCCACAGTGGAGAGTCACACCGAGAAGAGGGTAGGCCTGGGTTGTTTGAGGGAGACTAGCTCACTGGCAGTTAAGGGCTATAGTAAAATGGTCTCACTACTGTGAAAAGCAATGCCATGACTGTGAAAGTTGTATAATCAAATACAATGATTTGGCCACTGTATAGATCTGGAGGTCTCTTTTTTTGTCAACAGTACAGAACGCAGAACTTTAAAATATTGGACAGAGTGACGGATGGCCAACTGCTTAATGTGTCCTGGTTACCAGGTTCTATCTTATTATAACTAATTTACAGATATTCATTTGATTTTAAAACCTCTAAGTTTTAATTGTTCGTAGTGATTTCATTCCCATTATCCATTTTAATTTTACAATTGCCTTGTGTCAATATTATGGTTATTGCTAGTAAATACACATTAGTCAATTTTGAGCTCAACAAAGAACCTGATACAGTCTTTGATAGACACAAGAGAAGCAATGAATGGGTGAATGAATAAATAAAAAGGATCTAAGCCATAGAGAGATTTAAAAAATACTTTGCCCAATCACATCGTAAGTGAGTAAGAGTCAGGTTCCAGATTTTCTATCATTCCGTTAGAAAAAGTAGATGTTACTGTATCTAAACAGTAGATGTAATAATATCACTAAAAGCTCAGGAAACCTGCAACCTGAGGGCTTGAAGAAAAGTACAACTGTTTTGGGGTTACTAAGAAATGCATTTTTTTTTTAAAGATTTTATTTATTTATTTGACAGAGAGAGATCACAAGTAGACAGAGAGGCAGGCAGAGAGAGAGAGGGACGCAGGCTCCCTGCTGAGCAGAGAGCCGGATGTGGGACTCGATCCCAGGACCCTGAGATCATGACCTGAGCCGAAGGCAGCTGCTTAACCCACTGAGCCACCCAGGCGCCCAGAAATGCATTTCTTAATACATATTGTAAGATGAATTCAATAACAAAATTCATCAGTCTTAACTGAGAGTAATGTTACAATTTATTAGCGTGTCTCATCACAGCAGGACATGAAGGTTGGGAGTAAGCTATATTAGTGTTCTAAAGTTATTGGCATGAACCAGCTTTGACATGTTGGTATTTCAAAAAGTCCTTAATTACACAGTTTAAAAAGACAAACATGAACATGAATACTTAAAACAACTATAACCAATGCACCTTTGCAATTACAAACCAGAAGCTGTCCAAGACCTTTATAAAATGAACAGCATTCTTCAAAGAATGTTCTATATATTAACAATGAAAACATCTAAAATTCACAGATGCTCTTCTAAACTATAATTAAAATCAGACTTTAATTTTATAAATTCAGTATTCAAGAGAAATGAATCTGGGTAAAAATGTTTCAAGTATAACAAAAAAGTTTTCAAGTATGAAACTTATCGATTCTTTAATGTGATTTTTGGAATGTAATGTTAACTTTAGAATGCTTATTTATCTAAATCTGTTTACTACCTATTATTCTTAGACAATGGTCCAAAAATTTAACCAGACATTTTAGATCAGAGTGTCTGTGTTCGCATGTGTGCACCTAAAAATTAGACCCAAAACCCCCCAAACTTCACTTTTTAAAAATTAACTATAAATCATAATTCTTTATAAACTTATTAATAAAATATATCTTTTAAATCAATCTATTTTAAAATGACTGGTGTAATATTTTTGCTTTCACTGCTCAGTATACAATATCATCAATTTTTGAAAGGAACTTCAATCCCTTGGCATACTCTGCTTATTACAAGGGACTGCATTTAAGTGGTTTAGTCAGGAGACATACCAATGGAATGAGTTTACACTAAAATAAGATCGATAATGTTTACCAACAAACTAACCAGTGCAGTGCTGAAAAGAGCATTAAAAAGTTAGACTCAAGTCTTTTCTGTGCCAAAATGTACTTCTATTCAGCTTTTATGCAATTATATTATATGTAGACCTTCCAACCATCAATGCATATCGATAGTCCTAAAAGACCAGACTTTAAGATCAGTTTAATCAGATACAGAAATTGGCTTTGAACAACTGCTTCTTTATTTCATGGGAAATAGTAGAGAAATATGATAAACACAGTAAATTATATATAAGTGAATAAAAGGTGAGATAAAGAGTTTTAACATTTGGTTATGGTTCCTTTTATAAATCTAAGAACAAACCGCTCCCCCCCCAATTTATTGGTCAAAATATGATTGATCAAATTAAGTAATCATGAAAACAGTACACATGGAGCATAATAAATCTTTGAGTATAATTATAGTTTTTGGCTTCATGAGGAAAAAAATCCCAAAATATTGAATTACACCTTTAGCATGAAAAAAAAAAAAATAGGAAAGTATAACCAGTAGAGTTGTTGACATTATTGCTCTTAAATATAAGTTTTGCTTTGGATACAGTAGTGAAACTCATGCTAGCTACAAAACAAGTTGGTATTGAATGCTGAGTAATATGGATAATGTTAGTAACTCCTATCTTTTCCAATTTTATTACAAAGTAGAACCTTAAATCTGTTCAAAAAGAAAAAAAAAGACAGTAAATTTCACTATTATAACTAAAACACTCATTTTCATATTTCCATGTTCTTTTTTTACTTTTTATTTATTATTTTTTATTATAGTCCATGTTCTTTTCTGAGATAAAAGGTGTTTTTAAAGTTTGTGAATATGGGGTTCCTGGGTGGCTCAGTGGGTTAAAGCCTCTGCCTTTGGCTCAGGTCATGATCCCAGAGTCCTGGGATTGAGCCCCGCATCGGGCTCTCCCCTCAGCAGGGAGCCTGCTTCCCCTGCTCTCTCTCTGCCTGCCTCTCTGCCTATTTGTGATTTCTGTCAAATAAATAAAATCTTTAAAAAATAATAATAAAATAAAAGTTTGTGAATATGTTTTAGGCAATTTGCTTGCCTCATGTGAAAACAGTACTGATGAAGTAGTTGTGCAGTATTTAAAAACAATACTTTAAAATATTTCATTCGGTTTAGTCAATGATTAAAAATATAGAAAATGATTAAGCAAAGCCACCCTGGATCAGAGAAATGCAAGAATTTATATCATCATTATTTGTAAGGCTATAGTAAGTAATACCCACTATTATATGAACAAAATTTATATAGGATAGAAATCAAATTCACTACCATACTGTAGAGAGCCTAGTATAGCACTCAGAATATATCTGATTACTCTTAAATGGAGAAAACTTTGACTGCAAATCTAGAGAAATATTTTAATACAGTAACTTAAAATAATGCATGATGTTTGCTCACAAAAAGTAATAAAAAATCTATTTGCTACATTTCATTTCTAGAGTACACTGACATTTGCTTTAAAAAAAAGAAAAGAGGGGTGCCTGGATGGCTCAGTGGGTTAAAGCCTCTGCCTTCAGCTCAGGTCATGGTCCCGGGGTCCTGGGATCGAGCCCCGCATCGGGCTCTCTGCTCAGCGGGGAGCCTGATTCCCTTCCTCTCTCTCTGCCTGCCTCTCTGCCTACCTGTGATCTCTGTCTGTCAAATAAATAAATAAATAAATAAATCTTTAAATAAATAAATAAATAAATAAAATTAAAAAAGAAAAGAAAAAAAAAAGGACTTCCTACAATTTACTCTTTGAGAAGGAAGCAGGCATTGCCTAGATAATTCAGCACACTGAACTGAATCATGTGTGTAGGTCAGAGAGGCCAACCAGGTTCCAAGAGACCATCTGAAAAGGTGTCCGTCCAGAAGTTAGGACCTACTGAGCAGGTCTAGACATGAAAGGCACAGCTTCTGGGTATACAGAAAGAATATTCTATAGTGAGGATAGTGATTTCCTACAGCTCTGTGTGCTCACCATCTTCAGAAGCACGGTGCAGATTTGGGGATATGGAGTCAAACTGCAATCTCTAACTTTTCTCTTTTGTTTTCGGGCTTTTTCTTTTTTCTTCCACCCCATCTTCCAGAAGGAGGTGATTCTCCCCTCTTGTGGCCTCCTCTTCCACTCAGGAGCATGTTTAGAAATTGGGACACAGGGAAAAGCTGACTTCACTTTGGGGTACAAGGGGTTATGAAGACAAAGGCCTAGGACCTGGTTTCTCCAGCTTCTACCTCATTTCTGCCTTAACCAGAGGCGAGGAAGAAAAAGATCTGGAGGGGGCTGTGGAGACCGCTTTCTTCCCTTCATTTCTACCGTTGTCTAGTCAACAACCTCTTTTTCAATTACCAACCCAAATCCTACTGGATACACAAGAGTTTTATAAAGGGAGTGGGAAGGAGTGAGGTATATATTAGCAGCCCTGACAGTGCTAAAATATTTATGTTTTTGGAATTTAGGGATTTCAGAATGCAGATCCTGCTTTTCTATCAACTATATTTATTCTTTAATTATCAGTGAGAAAAAATGTGGAACCAGATTACTATATCCTTTTTAAAAACATAATTGTCACAGATCATAAAAACAGCTCCAGGGGTATTTCCCATACCATGCACTCTTCTAGAAGGACACTTTCCAAACAAAAGGTGACATCTACCCCCTCCCTTTGAAACTGGATGGCTTTGTAGTTGCCTCAGCTAATAGTTTATGGGAAAGTAACACTATGAAATTTGTAAGACTTGGTTATAAAAAGTACATTGTTTTTGCCTGTCTCTTGGAGCAGTCACTTTTGCAACACTAAGCCACGATTTTAGATGTCTTAGCTGCCATAATGTAAGGATATCCAAACTGGCCTATACAGAGAGACCACGGAGAGTGGTTCTAAGAACACATGGAGAAAGAGGTATCCAGCCAGCTCCCAGCTGCCCCAGCCTCCCAGTCCCTGCTGTTGCAGCTCTGACCAGCATCTGTGGAAAACCTCTAGCCAGAGGTGCCCAACTGGGCCACACCAAAATTCTTGATAGAAACCACGAGCAAAAACAATAGCTGTTACTGTCTCAGGAGAATGAATTTGGGGATTATTTGTCATGCAGGTAATCAAATAGGACCAGCATTCATTTTACTAGCTTTCAGGGACATGTGGCAATTGCATATACGTGAATACACATGTGCACACACATATGGAATATTTGCCACGTGTTACACGATCCGTGGAACAACACTGGACGTACTGAAGCAATCTGAAGAGGCCGTGCTTTAGGCCATGAAATGCTGGGGGCGGGGGGGGATAAGGTAGAAAATATCATATGCTTGTTTTTTATTTTCTTGACGAACTAATGTAATTTATCCATATGGATATAGCTTTCATAGCACAATTTTATCCCCATCTACTTTGAATAACTATCAGAGCTCATTTACTAAAGAATTTTGTCTATTTCTTCTCTGAGATCAAATATTGAGCAAATATTGAACAATTATTTTTTGACATGTAAGAAATTCAATGTGCTCAAATAAGTTGGAAGGAAAAAAAAAAAAGCCTATCCAATGTGCTCAATAAGTTGGAGGGGGGAAAAAAAGGCTAGAAGCTATTGCTTAAAAAATAAAAAAAAAAATTTTTTTAAAGACCCTTAAATTTCTTTTGGGGCACTTGGGTGGCCCAGCAGGTTAGGTGTGAGACTCTTGATTTCAGCTAAGTTTGGGGTCTCAAGGTCGTGGGATCAAGCCCTGTGAGAGGCTCTGTGCTATGCACACAGGCTGCTTAGGATTCTCTCTCCCGCTGCAGCCTCCTCTCTGTCATGTGTGTGCACTCTCTCTCTCAAAAACAAACAGACATTTATAATATAAGCCTGTTTGTAAGGAGGCAGTGCTGGTGTGTGCACCCGGACTGCCAATTCAGGAGATAGGAAAAACAAAATGGAGAGCTCACCAATGACTAGTCTGGTGATCCGGACGGTCAGGTACCTAATGCTGACTGAGGTAATTACACCGACACATCTCTGTTACAGAGATGGTGTGTGGAAGGCCCAAAGCTATGCAGTAGGATGGCAATTAAGTGAAAGTCAGTCTTAGTGTGCAGCAGAAAACAGTGTCCTAAACAGAGCATCAAGCACACAAGGGCAACCCCCCCTTGAAGAGAATTGGGGTTAAATTCCACTCCTCCAGCTGCTCCCCCAGAACGAGTTGGGTAAAAGGACTCCCTGTAGTCATGAAATGGAAACTGTGGTCTTGGTAAATCTCTTCTGCATTCCCTTTGGGGAGACGGCAGAGGCCAACTCATCTGGGGTACAATGAATGAGACTTGCACTGGAACACTTCCCAGATGATGATTACCCTTGTCAGTTAACTATGCCTCATAAGCAAAATAATGTGCGGGCTCTGTGTGTGTGCTCACATGCTCGCTGGCTCTCTCTCACGCACACACATGCACACACTCACACACTCAACAGCTATGCTAAATTACCCTCTTCCTTGCTTCTTCTCCACCCACGCATCCTTCCAGCAAGAGCGAGCCAGAAAGAGAAGCAGGGGGACCCGCAGAAGCAGAAGCTACTGCCTCCCACATCTCATCAATGTAAATCTGTATTTGAAACTTCAATCCAGTAACTCTTTTCTTTTTTTTTTTTTTTTTAAAGATTTTATTTGTCAGAGAGAGAGAGAGAGGGAGAGAGAACAAGCACACGCAGACAGAACGGCAGGCAGAGGCAGAGGGAGAAGCAGGCTCCCCGATGAGCAAGGAGCCCGATGCGGGACTCGATCCCAGGACGCTGGGATCATGACCTGAGCCGAAGGCAGCTGCTTAACCAACTGAGCCACCCAGGCGTCCCCCAGTAACTCTTTTCATTACTAATAAAGAATTCTGTCACACACTGAGAGGAGGGCAGGGAAAAGTTTACCTTTGCTCACTCACATTGTACTTCGGCAGTATTTTTAATTGTTCAACTGATTCGTCAGTAATTGTTATGGTTTTTAAGGGTATTTCTACTTTTACGGAGAAAATCTATTTCTACATCACAAGTTGGGACCCTCCCTTTTAATAGTTCAAAATTAATTTAAGAGGGAGCATTTGCTGAGATTTTGTATACGACCTATATAAGCACAGACTGTTGTATACATTTTATGTAGTTTTCTTTAACATCTTTAAAAAAAAAGAAGTAATTTATTTGAGAGAGAGAATCAGGAAGAGAGAAAGATCATGAGAAGGGGGAGGGGCTGAGGGAGAGAGAGAAGCAGAGACTCCCCTCCGAGCAGGGAGCCCAACTTGGGGCTTGATTCCAGGACCCTGGGATCATGACCTGAGTCAAAGGCAAACACTTAACCCACTGAACCATCCAGGCTCTCCTGTAGTCTTATTTTCAGTAAGTGATACTCACTTTAATCACTCATGTGAATGAAAATAGTTAAAACCAAATTGCTAAATACTATGAATGTAAAAAGATTTGTTCACTTTTGGAAATTATTATAATAAGGATTTAAATAGCTTACTACTAAGAGCCACATTCCAAAATTGCAGTAAGCCTATTTTTATAAACATGTTTTCTTTCTGCTATTATTGTTCATTCCATAGAAACTGAGGGGCTATCTGGATTCATTTCAAATGCTCTTAAGTTATATGTCACTCTTAGGAAAACTTTTTTCCAGATAAGTTGTAAAGAACATGTTTTGTTTTTTGGTTTTTTTTGTTTTGTTTTGTTTTTTAATGGCAGGTATTTTATCATTTCTGGCCATTTAGATTATAGGTGTGGGATCCTGTTTTATATGGCACCCTGCTACTGTGGAACTTTTCTTCTAGCTGCCTTGGAAAGCTGCTGCCAAACAAAACAGTGGGAGGCAACTGTAAAAATGCTTTAAAATACTAAAAAAAGAATAAGTGAACAAGCAGCAATCTAAACATAAACTAGAGGACTATTCCCATGACCTATGTTTAGGGGAAAGAAATAGAAGAAAATGTAGAGAATTAATGGACGACCGATTTAGAGGCACACTCGTTGTCTTTAGAAAACGTAATAATTACTTCAGACCATTACACATAAGCTGTTGGACTAAAATTGTCCTGTCCCATCTCAGATATTAAGTTAAAGGAGTCTGATGGCATGACATTTTCTTCAACACTAAGTGATTAGGATATAAAATTTCAAAAAAAAATGAACATTATGAATTAGTTCTGCTAATTTAATGCCTTTTTTTGTTAGCATAAAGACAACAAAATCAGCAGAATTACATGATGAGATGACCTCCACCCACAACAATAAAAACTGCTCTGCTCAGGCAAGCTCACTGAAATCTAAAACCCAAACACAACTATGGAAAAAATCAAAGTGCAAAAATGTGATATTCTCAATATTGCCCTTTGAAAAGTCCTTGCTATGTTACGTAGTAATTGACTGGCATAACTTTGGAAGAATCAATCTGATCATATCTTTGATTTAAACACACTGCCTCTCCCCCCGCCCCTGTTTTTGTTTTTTGGTTTTAACAGATTTGTGATTTTTTTCCCAAGATTTTATTCAGTCATTTGACAGAGAGAGAGAGAGAGAGTGAATGTGTACACAAGCTGGGGGTGGGTGGGGAGCAGGCTCCCTGCTTAGCAAGGAGCCTGACATGGGGTTCTATCCCAGGACCCTGGGATCATGACCTGTGCCGAAGGCAGATATGTCACTGACTGAGCCACGCAGGTGCCCCTGGATTTGTGACTGACTGACCGACTGACTGATTTTTGGTTTGGAATGCATGTAACCGCATGAAAATTAGAAGGGAAACGTAACATCTCTTTAGTATTTGAAGGACAAGTATCTTCAATTGTTCCGATGAGGCCTTCCTGATCCGATATTTAAGCTAAACACACTTTCATCTTTAAGATAAAGGCGTTTGACCACAAAGAAGGAAGTTTACTTGCATGGAGTTAGTTGCGGTGAGTCAGTCCATCGGCTAGTGGGGCATTCCCTCCAATAACACTGCGGAGCACGGGTCAGGAGCCAGGTGCTCTGGACTCTGGGCATCCACGTGCAGGGAGGCGCTCATGGCCCTAAGTGCCCTCAGCTCTCCCGTGCTCTTGGCAGCACTGCTGGGCTTTCCCAGGTTCAAAGAGGTTAAGTCACTGACTCAAGCTCGGGGCCGAATGTAGACAATAACCTAGTACCAGAGGTACGTCTGCCTCACCACAGCTGGCCCCAGGAGCTATAAGGGAAAGTCCATAATTTATTCAGTAAGACTTTGAGACTACGAAGTGCTCATTAAATCTCAATAGGTTAAGTCCTGAGTTCACCTCCAGACCAAGCCCAGAATAAATCATCTTATTTTACGGTCCCATCACCTATCTATTTAATGTGAGACCAGGAAGCATTTTCCTATTACTGCATACAGACAGACTGCCTTCCCTTTTGCTCTGACCATTTGATCTTTTAAAGAGCTAAACAAAAAGTATGGCCCTCCAGGAAGGGCTCTGGCCTCATCTTTCTGTAGGTCACCGGATGTGTCCTAGATTAGTTTCGGGAATAATCTATCAAAGATTTTCCAGTGCTGTGTAATAATAGACTAGGACAAAGGGCATCCTTTTAGCAAAGAATATTTTGTAGGCAGCTTTATAAAACCATTGGGAAATAATATCTTGAAAAGAACCTAGTAAAATATATTATCTGAAATACAAGTGTGATTGGTCATCAATTAATATGACCAAGACCTCTCCTTCTTTCTTCATTACCCTCAAGTTTCCAGTTTCTCTCCAACAATAATCAAATTTGTGAAGTGAGCACTAACTGAATCAAACAGAAGATTTAAACATGATAAAAGAATCTCGCATTCCATTAATGACAGCTCGTAAAATAACAATGGCTGGCCATTTTGCGAAATGGCAATGTCAAGGAAATACATCTAGTCTCATAAAGCTATCTGTGCCTTCCTAAGGAAATGATTTGTGGCCTGCATTACACAGGATCAAATACATGAACAAAAGTAAGAGTCAGTTGCCCATACCAATAAGTTTAAAGTATGCATTATTATTGTTTCAGACGATGGCTTTGTTATTCATTTCACGATTACTTACTAAGCACCTACTTACTAGGCACTAAGCAAGGGGGTGCAGTGATGAACAAGACAGACTTGGTCGCTACCTCCATAAATCTCACAGTCTAGGAAGCAGGTATTTTTAAAAATATTTACCAAAAGGGCTCCTGGGTGGCAGGTTAAGCCTCTGACTTCAGCTCAGGTCATGATCTCAGGGTCCTGGGATGGAGCCCCACATCAGGCTCTCTGCTCAGCAGGGAGCCTGCATCCCCTCTCTCTCTGCCTGCCTCTCTCCCTACTTGTGATCTCTCTCTGTCAAATAAATAAAATCTTAAAAAATATATATTTACCAAAAAATATACTATTATAAACAGTGATAACTGGGATAAAGAAAAGTTAGATTTTTGTTTCAGGAAAAGTGTAAGTAACCCTGATATTTGAAAAACTGCCTCTCTGAAAAGTGATGTATTACTGGCAATTCTAGTGTGGCTTCTGGTGCTTCCCAGGTCTTGCAGTTAAAAGGCTTCACTGTTTTAAGTCTTATTACATCATCCTATTGTAATTGCAGAGCAATGCAGAAATTGAGAGATGCACAAGCAAGTATAGATAAGGTGCTATAGAGATACAGAGGTAGGACTTGCAATCAGGGAACAAGCAGCAACTCGGTTTGGCAGAATCCTCAGGAAAATGAAGTAGGGAAATAAAGTTAAGGCTGGAAATGAAGGAAGGGGCTAAGGTATAGAGAACCTAGAATAACAGACTAGTTCCCAGACATTTTTAATAGGGAAAAGGCAATCTCTGAGGGGGCGCCTGGGTGGCTCAGTCAGCTAAGTGTCTGGCTTTGGATCAGTTCATGATCTCAAGGTCCTGAGATTGAGACCCACGTCGGGTTCTGTGTTCAGCAGGGAGTCCGCTTATCCCTCTCCCTCTACCCCTCCTCCCACTAGCCCACTCTCTCTTGCGCTCTCTCAATAAATAAAATCTTAAAAAAAAAATAAAGAACTTAGAAGGTTGTTATTTCAGGGAGATTTTAGAAGCAAAAGGCAAAATATAGGCAAAATATAAAAGGAAAAGCGAAATAATGCTTATGAATATCATTTAAGTGACTACCTCAGTAATTGGCTAATAAGGGTGTGGATTACTAATGTTACCAAGGGGACTGAAGAGATTATAGGTAAGCTACGCTGAGGAAAAATAATTGTTGTGTCAGTAACTTACTAGATATGTAAAAGAGACCTTTGAGTACTGAAGTCCGGGACTCCAAAGAGAATGGATGAGCTATTTACATAAAGCCCGGTGGTTAGAAAGGAGCTTGATTTTGACCCAGCTGAACCTGAGGTACTGGTGACACATCTAGTTGAAGCTTATCGGAGAAGGCAGGACCAGAAGTACAGATCTGTCATCCTTTCAAGGTGACTGTTGATGTTGGAAGGATAGGCAAAGAAGAGAACACAGTTAGGAGCACCTGGGTGGGTCAGTGGGTTAAGTCTGTGCCTTCGGCTCAGGTCATGATCTCGGGGTCCTGGGATCGAGCCCCGCATCGGGCTCTCTGCTTGGCGGGGAGTCTGCTTCCCCTACTCTGTGCCTGCCTCTCTGCCTACTTGTGATCTCTCTGTCAAATAAAAAATCTTAAAAAAAAAAAAAAAGAGAGAGAAAAAGAGCACAGAGAAAATTGCTGAAGGCAGAATTTTAGGGGAACCTTAAACTTATAATGAAATGATGCAGAAAAAGAGAACTTGGGAAAGTAAATGAATGAGAATTAATGGAGAATAATAAAACCAAGGGAATGGGATGAGAAAGGAGTCAGTGAAGTTAAGTGCTAGGGAGAGATAGAAGGATCTAAGGAATGAGAATATGTATTAGATAGTGAAGGAAACTAATCAACATTTCAAAGTCCAGAGCCAAGTCTCAGGAGTCATGATTGCTGCCACAGGCCTGCCAACTCTGGGTAAGGCTCTATCCTCTTTTAAGATTCCACGAGAGCCTGAATGGTGCAGTGGGTTAAGCATACGACTCTTGGTTTCGGCTCAGGTCATGATCTCATGTTCTTGAGATCAAGCCCTGTGTCTTGCTCCACATTCAGAGTGGAGTCAGCTTGGGAATGTCTTTCCCTCTGCCTCTGCCCCTCTTCCTAAATAAACAGACCTTTAAAAAAAAGGGCGGGGGGGAGAAGATTCTAGACAATTTCCTTTGCCTTATCTGTGATAGACAGATTTCTCTAGCAAATATTAAATGCAAAAAAAAAGCAAAGTGTAGGGGTGCCTGGGTAGCTCAGTTGACTAAGCAAACGACTCTTGATTTTGTCTCAGGGTCCTGAGATCAAGCCCTGGGTTGGCCCCATGCTGAGCATGGAGCCTGCTTATAATTCTCTCTTCCTCAGCCCCTCCCCTGCTCTCTCTCCAACACAACACAAAACAAAAAGGAAAGAGTACACATCTACATTTTTGATTAATATGAGATTATATGGGGAGAGTATCATCAGGCCATCATCAATACTCCATTCTAACAGGCAAAAAAACTGAAGCTCCTGAAAATGTTCAGACTATTCACGAGATCGGTAACCTAGTAAGTGGATGGCCGGCTCCTAAATTTCTATTTAAGTGCCTTGTCTACCCATTAATTTATTATAACATATAGTCAGGTAGGCTTAGGATAGAGTTCCAAATACTTTTTTAGAAGAGGTTTCACGATAGGGGTTTTTCTTTAATCACGTCTCAGTGCATGAGCTAATATTGAGTAAAAACATAGTACATAAGTCATTATAGCAGATTAATATCACAATTTATATCACAGTATTTGCTAAATCTTGGAAAAGTTGAATTAAAGATTCAGTTAGGGAATTACGGATTTACATACCTGTGGTACCCATCTGGAGGACACAAAGCTGGTCACTTCTATAACAGACAAGCCAGTTTGGGAAAGTTGGTTGATAAATTCAATTTTTATATCTGTAGGAACTATTACCTATAAGAGCATTAAAAATTATTTTGTAAGTACTTTGTATAAGGTCTATGGAAGCATAAACAGAAAATAACTTCCTAACAACAAAATACATTTAATATGCATACATTTAATAGCAATTCAGAACAAACATAATCATGTAATCTATGAAACGCATGGAAATGTTTAGAATCTTAGTAAATATTTTAACTTAGCATTTGAAATAAACTGTCTAAAACTAATATCAAACTACCTTTTCATTCTGCAGTCCATCCCTAGGTCCAACTTCCACTATTTTAACATACTCAGGGAGTCCAGATAACTGGGGTGTTTCCTGAAATGCAAAATACAAGGCAAGAAAAACAGGTTAACCGTGAAAACATAAAATTTGTTTTTTTGAAAAGTCAATCAATTACACTTTGTTAACTAAAATTCTCACTCCAGAAATGTAAAATAGCAAGAAACCGACACAATGCTACAACCCAAATATCAAGTTTATATTATTGGCAACATGAAGTCATTTTTTTCTTCTAGCTCAATAATATTCAGTCTAATTATGGTCACAACTGGAAAGATTAATTTTTAAAATATAACTGTGGAAATGTAACATACTCAGGATCTAAAGAGCAAACTGTTAAATAACTACACGTGATGATAAATTCACCATTTTTAGAATTAATTTAAAAATTATATCTTTTGGGGTGCCTTGTTTGCTCAGTCAGTTAAGCGTTATGGCTTGGTTTCAGTTCAGGTCGTGATCTCAGGGTCAGGAGATCAAGCTCTGTGTCCGGATCCGTGCTTAGCACAGAATATGCTTGGGAATCTCTCTCCCTCTGCCCCTCCCACTCATGCTCACTTGCTCTCTTTCTTGAAAATAAGTAAATCTTAGAAAACAGAAATGAAATTAAAATAGAAGTCTGTTGTATTAACAGACTTCTACTGAGCACAGTCATAAAGATGCCACACTCCATGAATGCGGCCCTGGTTTTCTGTCCTGTGCCCAGAATGCTGAGGCAGGAGAAATGGGTCTGCTGTTTATTTCCTTTGTCACAAGGCACAACCAGCACCAGAACACAGCTTGCAGAAGGTCAGAGCCCCTCCACGGGGACCTAAACCCTCAATAATCTACTGGGAACATCTAACTCTAAGCCCAGTGCAATGCTCTGTTCTACCTTTTGGTCAAATCTGGAATGGCAGAGTGTCTGGACTCTGGAAACTCTGGCCCTGAACCAAGTATTATGCACATGTCATATTTAGAAAGACATTAGTTTAAAACAGGAAAAATATAAACAATCTTTCTAAACATCATATTGTAGTTAATATTGGAATCATCTCCTGGTCTCTCCGAGCCATGTTAAGTGAGTGTAACTACCATCGATTTCTTCAAGGAATCGCTGACAGAATCGATCAAAATCAGCAAGACCTGTACTTCTCAGTGGCTTTGATTTTGCCTTTCAATAGGAATCATGAGTGTGGACTAACCAATGTGTATTTTCTCACTCTTTCCTTGTGGCAATCATCGACATACACTGGTGAAGTGGCTGGTTTGGAGGCAGAACCCAGTCTGTTTCTATGACACCAAAAAATGCTCCCTGGCACTTTTAGGGCTCATAGCCAATATGTTGTTTTATTGACATTCTGTGTTATCTCAGTCAAGAGACATACCCAGATGATCCCTGCTACAGATGCTCCACATTTCCATGAAATCGGGCAATCCAATAAGCAAAAATTAACCACAAAGAAAAAGAACTCCCATCTCTACACCTTCTGAGCAGGCTGGAATCCATGCAGCTGGACGGGTATAGGGTTGAGAGAGGAAGCATGGGGTTATGGGGGCCGCTCAGCTTTAAGCTCAGCTTGGGATGGCAAGCAAGAAACCATGTCTCCTTTACAGTGGTCATAACTGCAAGCAGGCACTGAAGGACAGATGGCAGGGGAAGGTGCAGTAAATAAGAGAAGTTCACTCTTCTTTAATGTCACCTCTAGCCCTAGGATTGCAGTAACGAAAAACAAAACTGGCCAATCTTAAACCGTGTTTTTTCATTATCGCGGATTGTTTCCTGAAAGTGCACTTGTAACAGCAATTAGCTTGGAGCATACACGGCTGCAGAGGACATCTTTATTAAACAGCAGTGCTTTAACCACCACAAGGAACACAGTGTTTTCTAGGGTATTACAATTTGCTGAATGCAATAAAAGAACTCAAAGCCCTCTTCTGTAACTTTGCTGTAGCTAGCTAGCAGAAGGAACAATCTGGAAGGAAAAAAAAAAAAAATCTGAATCCCCTACCCAATACAGCCATTTCAGTCAGTCAAAGTGTTAGGTAGAAGCTAGATATGAGCGCTGGAGGGAACACCATGAGGCAGAGTCCCAGGTCCCGGAAGGGGAATGATAGAGACATGAACTAGAGGCAGGGATGGTGACAAATAAGCTACACATTAAAAGCCAGGGAGCACTACATCCTGACCTTGTGGTTTCTGAGCCCTTGAGGCTGACAGACCAAAGAGGTTGTGGAACATGCCCTCTTCTCTTCCACCTTTGCCCCAGGGAAACTTCTATAGTCATTATACTGCATCTGCATTATGGGTACAGCCCTGCAGGATGGAGAAAGCCTGGTATGACGGTGTGTAGTACAAACCTCATAGGATCCAAAATTCCCCCTCCTAACCTGTGGGAAGAATTCCCCATGTGACTGGAAGCAACCTCCATCAGAGAACACCCCAAGGCACTTTACTGCTCCTCCCAGACCAGAGAGACCCAATAATATCCAATCCATAAACAGCCTAGGGGCTGCCTCCACCTCATGGAACTGACCACTCTCCCACCTTGAGAGTCTGCCTCTGCTTTAATAAACTGCTTTGTGCTTGCTACGTTCCTTCTGGTGGTCTTTATTCCAACACGGATCCCCTCGTAAATCTTCCCGTGGGGAATCCAAGGTCCGAGATCTTCTTCCCACCCCACCACTTACACTCTCTCTCACTCATAACAAAAGCGGTGTACGTGCTCAGTTGATATTATTTTAGATTTCTTCGTGAATATCATGCTATTCTTTTGTCTTTCTAGGCATGAGTATTGTATTCCCTCTAGCAGTGTATCTGAGAAATCAGAAGAAAGTTCACATGTGTTCAGTAAGCTCAAAGAGTTAACGAGTTCTCCTTGGTGATCTCTGGTCTTTTTCGAGGCATTACTATATCTGTATGGATTTCTCTAAGGAGCTGTAGCTATATATCAGCAGGGCCTAATGAAAAAATTCACCTAAATGCTATACAAGCCCATAGAAGTCAGTGATTCAAAACCGATCTCGTGACTTTCCCCACCTCATGCCCCTCCTCAGATATTTCTCCACCACAAGCTACTGATACCTAAGTGGTCCATTTACTACTGGTTTGAGTTTGGCATATTCCTAGCATCGAGCACAATGCCTAATGCTTAGACTATGCTTGATAATTACCCATTGATTGTATTAGTGAACCTCTTCTTTCACTGGCTTCATTAAAATCATTTTTTTCCCTCAGTCTGTTGTTATAGCCTCCCTAAGTAGTCTTGCTAACTTGTTTTTCCAGCATTAGAATCTTTCAGCATCCAGCAGTCACCTTCAGAGACTAAGGTGAAATGATTCACGACAAGCCTCTCATCTTCTACCACTCTGCCCTTCAGGCATCCTCTGATTTTAGCCATGCCAAAGTCATGTCTTCCATACTTTAATGTCTGTACACATGAAGTTTCTATTGGTAGGAAATACCTTCTGTCTATGGGAAAGACTTTTCAGCAAACCCATTGGTCTTCTTCATGGACTAAGGACTGGCCTGCATTTCTCCCATGTCAGAGTTACTTCTGAACAAACTCCAGTCAATGGAATGTAAAGGTGAAAGATATAGACTACTTTTAGGCTTGGCCCATGAAAACATCCCATGCACGTCCCCTCAAGTGCCCTCCCCTTCAGTCAGCCTGATGCCAACGAGTATGGCAAACTTGAAGCTGACAAAAACAAAACAAATCATAACAAAAAATTAAAGAGCCTATCTCTCTGAATCACTGCTTAAGAATTCTGTGTCAATAAGAAGCAATTATTTTATGTTTTATGTGAACAAAAATGTTCTCTTAGACCATTTAGATTAGAGGTGTATCTTTATAATTACTAACTGAAGAATGGGAAAGGTCTGAAATTTTAGCCCACCTGAAAGCTAATTAGTGAGCCTGCCAAGGATGCAGGTGGAAGGCGTAAGACTCCTGGGTGAGAGAAACAAAGCTTATTACAACAACAGCAGTAGCTAGAGGATCAGAGTTTGTGCTGGGTCCCCAAGCCCCAGTTCCCACAGAGAGAAGCAAAGAAGACAAGGTAACACTTGTACAAGCAATGCGTTGCATTACAGGAAAGGAATCCCAAGCCTAGTGAACTCGAAACTCTGGTAATGGGTGGTAAGCCTATCTCCATGGCTATAGAGATTAACATCATGTTTATTATACTTGACTCTGAGAATGCCTACATGTTGCTTTAGAGGAAGACAGTATCTCCATATTCTAAGATTTTGATCACCCTTAGCCTCTGCTCCAGAAGGAGACACTCTATCATGTAAAGCTGTTCCCAACACAAAAATTCTTGAAAAGATTGTTTGGAACCAAGGCACTTGAAACTCTGCTTATAGACATAGAAATTCAAGACACACCTGGAGAATTTTTTCCCAATCCTACCCATGCTTCATTTTTACACTGTCTTGATTTATGGCAAATTTTCACAATTACGAGGCTACTATGTTGGCTCCTCCAATTACAAACAAAGGCTGGGGCCAAATTTGTTCAACTGATCTCATGAGACATTTAATTAAGACTACTCTCAACAGAACTACAAGCAGCAGAAGGCAACTGGCAGTGTTGCCCTCATCCTCTTCTGAAGTGTCTTAGACCCAATCAGCTGAATAAATCCTACGCAGTAGAGGCCTCTGCACCAGAAACTAAGAGCTGTTTACTTGGTGCCCATCTTTTGATGGTGGGCATGTTGCCACGCTCACCACTAGGACCGATCCAGATAGCAATGACGGCACTCCAGTGATGGAGACTCGATCAGCAGCTTGATTCCGGGGCCTCAGCAGAATATGGGCCTCAGGTGATTCAATCAGCACAATTCATAGCACCCAAACATGTATCTTTGATTGTCAATCCGTGGATGTCCAAATGGCAGAGAAGTTAGATTGATCACAACCCCAAAGTAAGCCAGAAAAATGGTAATAGCCTTGAGTTCTCCTGAATGGGTGGAGTAACCACTACCATTTTTAGTTCTTTGCAACTACAGCAGGGGTTTTACAACTGCAGTAGCCCTATGGACATCATCAGGTCTCGGCTTAGCCACATCACCCCAAACCAAGCCATGGCATCAGGAAAAGCACTGTGAATAGAAGGGTACCATGGAACTGAGTCTGCTTCAGGTAGTGGGGAGGGCAGAAGAGGGCAACTCTCACTTTTTTGTGTAAAGCTGAGACTGTGCAGGGGACAGGCTGACGACTTGCTCAAATATGCCATCTCGATTTGATTAGTGAGGCCTGCTGAGATTGTCCTACCTTGTTAGTCATTGAGTCCAAGCTGATCTCCCCAAATGGAAATAGGCCAGGGAGTCACAAGGCCTCCATCACTCAGGTGTCCAGTTTCAACAAGAGCCCAATAGCAAGGTAATACCTGATATTCAAAAGGTATCTGGTAGCTGTGCCAGGGCAGTGAAGGATCTAAAACCCTAACCAGCACCTCCAGATGGAGGCACCTGACTTCATCAGAAGTTCCAATTTGCATCATTACCAGTCATAGAGACATGCAGCTCTTCCTAACTGAGATGATCCCCTCTGGCACATATGGGACTGAAAATTATAATCACATCACACATCAATTTTCACCAAATGTTCATATATGGAATCAACAACAGTACACTGTATTGGCTTCAACAGCCTCACTCAAAAGGTTACTCTGGTTTTCTTTCCCCACTGTGGACCCTGCCCAAACCCCATCAGTTGAAACAGGACTCCCCACCCTCATGGGACTGAGCAGGATGGTGACTTTGATCCTTTATATGACAGCCATAAACATTTTAATCCTCCCTCTCCCCAAAGTTCCCCAGCATACTCAGATGGGCGATTTCTAATTATTATTTTTCCTTAAAGCAGATGAAGGAGGAATGTTGGGAATAATCTGGGGGCACAGAGGGAGAGATGAGTTCGGAATCAGTAAGGCACATATACTTTCAATTTTGGGTAACACAGTAGCTCCTTACCAGCTCAATTAAATGAACTTGCAATGTTTGGAAAGCACACAAAGCCCTACATTACACATCAAAATCATCATTACGAACACCATTGATTTTTAACGTGGGGAACCCCTAGACTCAGCATCTATAATTGTGTTGGTGTCCAGCAGGATAATAGGGTTTGTTCCCTCTGGCTTACATACGCTTGATTTGCATATAATCCATCATCAAGATAACATCTTTTAAGTCCTCATACAGTCACAATGTATTGGCTAAGGGACTTCTGCAAAGTGGCAAGGCTGACTATAAAATTCATCTAGAATTCTTTGGCTCCCTTCTCACTCTCCAACAGGTTGCCTTTCAGCACTATTAACACAATCTAGGTCAGTAGGGTCCCCCATACTAGTCAATGGCTGACTCATTTATGGCTCCTCATAGGAGCTTATCTACCCTAGCCAAGTGTCCCCAAGAGGGCCAAAGTTTCTGTATAGCAGGCAGGACCTACAGACTCGGAGACCTTGTGCAGAACAGGCCAAGCTATACGAAGGTCCATTACTGCTGTTCCTCCAACACAAGCATTACTTACCCCACCCTATCAACTCCCCCAACTGAACTAATCAAAGTACTTATGATTCACCTGGTTTCTTTTCCTAATGCTGGCCAAATTTGTTCCTTCAATACTCCTAGCAACTCTTGATGAAAAGAGGGAAGAGAAGCTTCAGCCCACAAAATATTCGTCTTACTACTAGTTGTTACAATGGATGGACCTGAGACTGACTTCCAGGTGGCCAAGGATGTTCCCCTGCCCCTAGGAAAGTTAACATAACCAAAGTACCACTCAGCCCTTGAACCTGCTTCCTGGAAACTAGACAGCCATCGTCTTCCTAATTTCTCATCATTAACATACAATAAAATGGAAGACCATATTTTGCTCAATTGACTACAAAATCTAATCAATATGTTTGTTACCAATTTCCATTGACTTCCCTCAAATCCCTTTCATCCATTGGCAAAGTCCTCATTCAAGAAGTCATGTTTTCCTCTACATCTTATCCTCATTAACAAAGTGTCACAACCTGTGAAGGACTAAGATTATACCCTACGTGCTAGCTCATAAGCAACCCTACCACAGTTTATGGGTGCCAGCAGAAGATAGGCAACTCTTGACTCCAAGACAAAGGCTTTATTATTTGCATTAATAGCAGTAGTGAGAGAATCAGAGCATCGACATTTCCTTGCACTGGTTCCCTAAGCATGACAGGAGCTTGGGAACCTCAGTGTTTCGTAACAGGCAGTAAGCAAGCCTGCCCTTTGCTCTATTTCCCAAGGTTGTTTGCTAGACAAACACCTTGAAAAAATATTTCCAAAGAAAGTTAATCAGTGCCTTGCTAATATGTCATACAGAAATGCAGGAGATCCAGGGAGAATTGCAACTCAACATTCTCAATTAATACTTAGTTATTGTTCTCAACAAAACCTCTTATTCATTATCTAAGTTTCAATTTGTCCTCAAGACTCTTCTGACCTCCTGAAAGAGAATTCAGTAATTTCATTTCTATGATCCTATAGAGACTATCATAAAATAGGTCTGTAATTACCACTTTGCCCATTTCCCATTTTTTTCTTTTTTTTATTATAAACCTTCAGGGTCATCAGGGGTGCCTGGGTGGCTCAGTCAAATCAGTGTCTGACTCTTGATCTCAGAGTCATGAGTTCAAGCCCCATGATGGGCTCCACGCTGGGTATAGTCTACTTTAAACAAAAAAATAAGTAAATAAATAAAAACAAGACAAAAAACTTCAGAGTCATCAGAGTGGACACATAAAAACACTTAAATGCTGTTTTTTAAATGAATGAATGAGTGAAACAAATGAGCTTATATCTAAACTGTACACAAGTAAGACTGACCCTTCACTTATCCTTCACATGTCACCAACATTATTATAGTTACTGGATACATGGAAATGAACCAAATAAACCACCACTGCCCATAACAAGCTTATACTTCAGTGGCACAGCGATCTGCAGGTTACCTTCTGGAAGTGGGCGCAGAGGGGTACAGCAATTTTTTTTTTTACACTGAATACATGAGAGTTGATGAATAACTTATATGTTCCAAGGAGTTGCGTTCAAAAAAAAATCTGCACAAGTTACCAACATAGTCTTTAAACAGGCCTATAGTCTGAATTTATTTTTATAGCATTAAAAGCTCTATGTTACTGAGCTCAGTGTATCCTGTTGAACATGGACTAGTGGAGAAAGCCAGTGAAAAACAAAAGCTGTATTATCCAGAACAAGGCTTTCAAAAAGCAATGTTATATGGCTGACTGTATGCCCACATCTGGCATCAAATTTCTAATGGTTCACTTTCATAGAACAATAACAAAAGCAATACTATCTTGCCTTTACATGTTGCTGTATTATTCCAAAGCACTTTTCTTTCTACATTTCATCTGTGAAGCTACCCTGTGAGGTAGGCAGAGTTGTAAGAGAGATTAAGTGACTTTCTAAGGTTACCCAACTAAGTTCCCTGGCTCCTTTTCTAGTTTTCTTTAGGATGAGATTAAATATACCACAAACTATTGAGCTTAAGGTTGAGAAATAATGAACCATTCTTCAATGCAGGACATAAATGGGCTGCTTTACTCACATTTTCAATCTTACATAAAATTAAGTGGAAGGCATATTTTGATGAAGATTTCTCTGAAATCTTAATGGGGTGTGTGCATGTATTTATTTTTTATATGTATACACAAAATACACATGGGGGGCTTCTATATATACAGTCAACCCTCTTGATGGTGAAAAAGGATTCCTTACTATTCACTCTACAAATACTGCCTTTTTCTCCCTGCTAAGAGACCACTACCAACCACAGTAGAAATTTCCTGACATCATTTTATATGTTCCACTCACTTCATTTCCTGAAGAGTAATTTTATGTGTAAATAAAGTCTTATATAATATTGACATATCCTGTTTCATAGCTGGTATTCTTCCCATGGAGAACTGCTACACCAGCCAAATCAAATGCTCCCACTACACAGATGAGAAGTCTGAATCAGGAAGTTGTAGGGTTTTCTCTTGAAATTAAATTGAACTTTTTAAGAGAGCATTTGATGTCCACTTTTCCAAGAGAATCTACTTTTTTCATCTCATCTGAAATATGCACACAGTACATTTTCTGGTAACATTAAACCCTCCACAATCCCCTATTTGTTGTTTCTTAGATATTTCCCTTTTAACCTAACACAGTCAGAAAGACATAAAGCATTATCATTGATTGAATAGATATCCACAGAAACCTTGGTCCTCTGGAGCAATCTAAAGACATTTTTCTCTCCGGTGCCTTTCCGGGATGAAGGGCTGAATCAACAAAGCTAGTACTTGAAACCCTTCCTTCAGAATATCCACATCCCACTGTTGACTCAAAGGCAATCTCTAGCAGTTTAAGAAGAATTTACTTGTAATAAGGTAAAAATAAGTTTGTAACGTACTATTAAGTCACCTCAAACTTAATTAACAATATATCTTAATTTACAAAATCAAAAGGTAGAAGGTATCCACTTGTTTAATAATTTTTGACAGCCAAAAGGAAAAATGGAATATGTGCAGTACCTTGTTCCCAACTACAGTCAATGTTTAACAGAGATTAAAAACAAGCTCTAAAAATGTCAACACTCTTCTGTGTGTATGCATATTAATATTTATTGTAGGCACTAAATGGAAAATTAGTGCTGGGTGTCAGGGTAGATAGGGAACATAATTAAATAGGAATTCCTTCTGGGAATATATAAATTTTATGAATACTTAAATAAGAGTGGTTACCCAAAAAAAGCAGAAAAATATTATATAAGATTATCAGCCATATGCAGCTGATTGAAATACGGAATAATGGACACTATAAGAATCAAATTTATTAAAAATTTTTAAAATGAGGTGGGGTGCCCGGGTGGCTTAGTCAGTTAAGGTTCTGCCTTCTCCTCAGTGGGAGGCCTGCTTCTCCCTCTCCCCTCCCATACCACTCCCCCTTGTGCTCTCTCTTTGAAATTTTTTTTTTTTTGAAAGATTTATTTATTTATGTGAGAGGGAGATAGGGGAGAGGCAGAGGAAGAAGCCTACTCCTGCTGAGCAGGGAGCCTGATGTAGAACTTGATGCCAGGACTCCTGGGTCATGACCTGAGCCAAAGGCAGTCACTTAACCAACTGAGCCACCCAGGCACCTCAAATAAATATTAATTTTTTAACATCTGCGTCACTTAAGTTCATTTCCCAGTTGAATAAATTCCACTTTTAAAAGTGTCTTGACCCAGGGCCCCTGGGTGGCTCAGTGGGTTAAGCCTCTGCCTTCGGCTCAGGTCATGATCTCAGGGTTCTGGGATCAAGCCCCACATCGGGCTCTCTGCACAACAGGGAGCCTGCTTCCACCTCCCCCTCTTCCTGCCTGTCTGCTTGTGATCTCTCTCTCTGTGTCAAATAAATAAATAAAATCTTTAAAAAAAAAAATGTCTTGACCCTATAACCCAGCAACCACACTACTGGATATTCACCCTAAAGATAACAAATGCAATAATTCAAAGGGACAATGTTTATAGCACCAGTGTCCACAATAGCCAAACTATGGAAAGAGCCCAGATGTCTATCCACAGATGAACGGATAAAGAAGATAAAGAAGATATATATCTATATAATGGAATATTTGCCATCAAAAAAGATGAAATCTTAACCATTTGCAATGATGTGGATGGAACTAGAGGGTATTATGCTAAATGAATAAGTCAGTCAGAGAAAGACAATTATCATATGATCTCACTGATATGGAAAATTTAAAAAACAACACAGAGGATCACAGGGGAAGGGAGGGAAAAATAAAATAAGACAAAATCAGAGAATGACAGACAAACCATAAGAGACTCTTAACTCTAGGAAACAAATTAAGGGTTGTTAGACGGGAGGTCGGTTGAGGGGATGGAGTAACTGGGTAATGGGTATTAAGGACAAATGAGCACTGGGTGTTAGATGCAACTGATGAATAACTAAACTCTACTCAGAAACTAATAGTATATCTTAATTAATTGAATTTAAATAAATTTTTTTAAAGATAGTGTCTTGAGTGGGTCACCTGGGTGGCTCAGTCAGTTAAGGGGCCTACTCTTGGTTTCAGCTCAGGTCATGATATCAGGGTCCTGGGATTGAGCCCTGAGTCAGGCTGTGTACTCAGCATGGAGTCCGCTTCTGTAATTTCTCTCCTTCTCCCTCTGCTCCTCCCCCTGCCCATGCTCTTTCTCTCTCTCTCTCAAAAAAATCTTTAAGTGTCTTAAGCAATAAATGTATAGATATGTACTTAATAGTCATTCACTGTTTTAATATAAATACATAACTATATTATAAATTAAATATTATATGAGGACTGAAAATACAGAATATTAACACAGTGAACAGTTTATGAAACATGGATGGTAATCAATAGAAACAAAAGTAAAATGAAACATAAGGAGAAACAAAGTAAAGAAATCAGGAATAATGCTTTTTAACCCAAGGATTCTAAATTTATCTTAATGCCTGTACTGGACAGATTATAGAATTCAAAAAAGAAAAACTGCTATGCATTGATATAGCATGAGATCTTGCTTCTGTAAATGGTCGCTGTTATTTACATTATTTAGTTTCAAGAAATAAAATGATTTATTCTTGCATTCATGGCAATTTAACAATAAAATAAACTTTATGAAAAATTAGCCAACATCTATAGCTTTTCCATTACTATAATCATTAACATGGTATTAAAGTTTAAGATAGTAATAAAAGTGTTAATTAGAAAGCCAAAAGAAAAGTTTGACTTGAGATATTTTAAGTATGGAAAGTTACTTGTTCCTTGGTGACTTTGTTAATATATATATATTTTTTTAACCACTAAGATTGTTTTTGGCTCCTACAAATAAAAAAGTAGTCAGACTAATTGAAAATATACACAGGCACGTGCGCGCGCATGTGCGCGCGAGCGCGCACGCACACACACACACACACACACACACACACACACAGTTTTAGAAAAACTCCAAATTCCAGGGAAAAAATGTGATGTATCATGTAATACACCAAGTTTCATCATGGAAATCTTTTTTAGGATGATAAACTTCTGAAAATAGTATCTTGTAATAGAACATGCAAATAAGTATGTTAAGCTAGCTATACAAACAGCATGTCCTTACAGCCACAAAGTTTAAGAAAACTATTGGAATACGTAATTTTGTCAGAGTTTTCAAGTTCATACACCCAAGCTGGTATAGCAGTGCTTTTGCTGGGGAAACTTGGCTTATTATTTGGGTAAGAAGCCACAACTCACCGTTCTTAACAGTTATTTAAATTTGGTTTGCCATTATCACGGATAAAAAGCAATTATTGCTTTACATGACTTTTTGTTTTGCCATTGTTGGTTTTATAACTATGGCAAATTATGAAATCAGAAATGTGCCTTGAGTCTTCAATTTTATAATACTCCTTATTAAGCACAGTAATACTAGAGAATCCATTCAAACTTCAAATAAAATTCTTCAGCTCTTAATGAAGCCCCTTTATCAAAATACTCTATTCTGTAGTAGGTATTTTCTGATGGGCAAAAATCAAAATGCCTGAGAATCTGCAAGTTTCTAGACATACATCAAAAGTTCTTTGAAAATAGCATCCTAGTTAATTAATAATTTATTGTGTCTTATCTCATGATAGGTCAACAGTTTTTTGATATTCGTGAGTGATGAACTGTTGAGTGTTAAAGATGGCAGAAAAAGAGACTAATAGAGATAATACCACTTGCTAGTGAAATTAGGTAGAATCTAAGGCTTTGGAAATTCTGCTTCTTGTTATTAATGCGTGTTCTGGTGTGCTGCTGAGATATACCTTCCAGCACTGAGACATTTCCAGAAGCCGGAGTTCTTGCAGCTGATGACATTTCATTTAGCCTTTATTTCAGGGACTGCCCTCAACTAAAGAAAGCCACCTTACCCACAGTTGATCTCCTCTCTGTGATCCAACACTGTCTCAGGTAAATGTAGGCAGCCATTGATGGGGCAAATGTGCTCTTTTGGATACCTGATAGAAAGAGCACGAACAATCCCACTGGTTTGGGACAAAAGAGAAAACATTCATAGAATTCTCCCATGGCTATACTAACTCTCTTACCATCTCTCATAATATATTTCAAGGGACCTGAAATATCAGAGACATTCTTCAGAACATCACACTGATTCACTCTATCAATGAATAAAGTTCTAACAGTATGAAAGGATACTCAAAGTGTATTAAAAATTATGCAAGTAATTCAGAGGACTTAAGTGTTTGTTGTTGTTTTTTTAAACTCAGGCATCTAAACAAAACAAAAATGCTGAATAGAATTCAAAGTTTTAAACAGTCCGATCAATACAATAGAAACCCTGTCTCTGGGGCATGTATTGCCCCAAATGCCAAGCGTACCACCACTCCTCTATTTTAGACAAAGGGCAGAAAACAGTAATAAAACATGGCAGTCTTTCACAATGAGCTCAGGTATGGGCTCCTAGGTCTTCTCAGCACAGCCATCTGCTTTAGTATCCGCTATCTACGTACACACTAGTTACAGTTACCTATTACCAATGATTGAACCTAACAGACAAACCCAAAACCTATTTGTGATATTCAGGGTAGTGGAAGTGTTATCATCACTGTTAACCTTAAATAAAATAAAACTCCTGGTTATTTTACTAGGGAAAAAAAAGGGGAGGGTTATTCAGGAATAGCAGAGAAAAGCAATTTGGGACAAGCAAGCGATGACAAAACCATACGCAAGTCTGGAGAACAAAGGTGAGGAGCACTCTTTTATAAAGGAACATGGAGATTTGGAAAGGCTGTTATCAACAAAAAGTCCATTGTTGTAAAACTGGGAGTTCAGAGCACAGTGGCTTTTTCCTGACTGATCTATAACAATCTCTTCACTAGCTGGGCTGTTTCAGGAGAAGCAGAGAAAAGGAAAACCTTTCTTCCCCCTGGTGGGCTAGTAAGCTAGTATCAATCTGCAAGGTAAGTTTCATCCTGTTGGGTCTGCAACTGACAAGCAGTACTAGAACTGAGTGCTGCCCCTTCTGGCCTCCCAACTCCTTATTAGTGAAGTATCCTTTCATTACTTGTCACATTATTATGTACCTTATTTACTCCTCTATGAAATGGAGAGCAAAAGGGGTTAATATCCAAAATAAATACAGAACTTATACACCTCAACACCAAAATAATACAATTAAAAATGGACAGAGGACCTGAAAAGACATTTTTCCAAAGAACATATACAAATGGGGGCACCTGGATGGCTCAGTCAGTTAAGCATCTGCCTTGGGCTCAGATCACAATCCTAGGGTCCTGGGATCGAGTCCTGCATCGGGCTCCCTGCTAAGAGGGAAGTCTGTTTCTCCGTCTTCCACAGCCCCTCTCCCCCAGCCCATTCTTTTTCTCCCAGTAAATCCTATATACATATATACATACATATATATCAAACAGATACGTGAAACTATACTCAATGTCACTAGCATCAGGGAAGCACAAATGAAAACCACAAGGAGATATCACCTTATACCTATTAGAATGACTAGAAACAAGAAAGTTGAGAAATAATATGTGATGGCAAGGATGTGGAGAAGAAGGAATCCTCACGCACTGCTGGTGGAAATGTAAATTGGTACAGCCAACACGGATAACAGTATGAAGGTTCCTCAAAACGTTAGAAATACAAATGATCCAGTTATTCCACTACTGGGTATTAACCCGAAGAAAATGAAAACACGAACTCAAAAAGAAGTAAGCATCTCCATGTTTACTGCAGCATTATTTACAGGAGCCAAGATATGGAAGCAATGTAAGTGTCCCTCGATGGACAATGGATAAAGAAGATGTTCTTTACACACACAGAAATATCGCTCAGCCATAAAATAGGATGAGATCTTACCATTTACAACCACACAGATGGACCTAGAGGGTATTACGCTAAGTGAAGTAAGTCAGACAAAGAAAGAGAAATATCATGGGATTTCAACTACCTGTGGAATCTAAAAAACACACAAAAAGCAGAAACAGAACCCTAAATACAGAGAACAAACTGATGGCTGCTAGAGGGGAAAGAGGTGAGAGGATGGGCAAAATGGGTGAAGGCAAATGGGAGGTTACAGTCTTCCCGTTATGGAATGAGTAATTGACAGGGAAAAGTACAGCACAGGGAATATAGTCAATGGTACTAAACTAGCGTTGTAGAGTGACTGATGGGATCCCCACTTGTGCTGAGCCTAGCATAACGTACAGACTTGTTGAAGCGCAAGGTTATACACCCAAAACTAATGTAACGTGTCAACAATAGTTCGATTAAAAATAAAACATTGACAACTCTTTGAAAAATCACTTGAAATAAAATGGAGATCATAGTAGCTGTGAAGAGTTGCAGCAAAGCCACATGTGGTGCTGTACACAGAACGGCCATTAGACAAACAGGCCCAGGCAGCCATGTTTTGTTCATTCACTCAATTCTATCTGTGTAGCTAACAGACAAAATCCTAGGCTAGAAATTGGTCAAAGAAAGTCCGTTTGGATATGAAGATCCATTTTCATGGAGTTATCCTAGTTAAAACGTTCCTAAAATAAATTATTGTAGTAGCTTTTTTTCTAACACAACTACTGAAGCAAATCTTAGAAAGGCTTTTTTTAAGGTTTTATTTCTTTATTTGACAGAGACAAAGTGAGAGAGGGAACACAAGCAGAGGGAGTGGGAGAGGGAGAAGCCGGCTTCCCGTGGAGCAGGGAGCCGGATGTTTCTATCCCAGGACCCTGGGATCATGACCTGAGCAGAAGGCAGATGCTTAACGACGGAGCCACCCAGGCACCCTTAGAAAGTCTTTTAAATGCCACGGTGCAAGGGCCATCCTGTATAGTAGTAAAAAACTCTGGAGACAGAAGACCTGGCTCTACCACACACTTTGATGCACAAACTTGAGGAAATAACTTGATTACTGTTCTTCATTATCCTCTTTTTCAAGTGGGAATGTGACTCACCTCTGAGCCAAGCAGTCCTTCGCTTATAAGTGTATTGTGAAGACTGAATATGAATATAAAATATGTAGCTTGGTGAAGAGTTGGTACTTGAACGATGTTTATCAGGTGCCCTTCTTAAGGTTAACATGAAGATGCGAATATTTTAGAAGAAGCATAGCTTAACAGTATTTCATTAGCACTTTAAAACGTACGGGTCTGTTTAAAATTTACAATGAAAGGAATCATTGTCGATAGCAGAGCAGATTACCTTATATAGTTCTAGTCATAATCAAAATAATACATGGAAATTATTCAAGGTCTTTCAGCAAAGAGCTCAAAACTCTTCGGAGACATGATCCTATTCTGGAGCCTGCCAACAATTTTATCCACCTCCAGTGCTGACACCATCAACTCCACCCATCCTGTTCCACTTGGCAATGTCAACCTCAGTTTGAACCTTTGAGAGGCGAGAGAGGGGCACTCACTTCATTAAGAGGGTAAATAAGAGCTCAGATTCAAAACCTGGCTGAATAATGCCATAAGTGAACACAGGAGTCACAGTTATTTACTTGTTGGAAATGTTCTCCTGGGGGGGGGGGGATGAATTTAAAAAGCAAATTAAATATATTAATAATTCTGATTGGCCTCACATGCTCAAGGCAAGAGTATCAAAAAAGGCCACTGAAAAGAAATAAAATAAAAAGGCCTCTATCTTCTCCACAAGCTAGATTTCTTCTATCACCCCAAGGAGCTTCCTTTTTACCTTTCTACCTTAAAGAATTAGTTTTGGGTATGGAAGATCCAATTTTTTAAAAAAATGAAGAAAACAACAAGAACAATGTAGCTCTTTTTGGGGAACACAGAGGACATCACAGGGTCAGCTTTAAGCTGACCCACACCCTTAAGCATGAGAGACTTCCCAATGCCCAAAAGTCACCCAGTTACTCATTTTGTCATCATTCTTGGAGTATACTGATTATTCTAATTACCACTGTAGGAAATGGAATACCAAAGCTTCCTGACCTCAAAATCCATCAATTTTCAGAAATCTCGTCACTTGGGACATTGAAAATATATGGCAATAAAATATACTGAAACCCTCAAAATGGGGGCTTAGACCATTGTGAAAAAGTTATGGCAATGCACATGGCCCCTTGAGGCATGGAGTCCATGGCAGGGCCCTACAGGTGGTTATGTCTAACACTTAGACTTCTTTGTCTCTCTACAACCTGTCCTCCTAAAGGCTTCCACATCTCTGTAAGTGGCATATTCTCCTTTTAAACTGCTCCTACAGACTGAACATATGTGTCCCCTACAAATTCGTATGTTGAAACCCAATCCCCAATGTGATAATATTTGGAGGTAAGGCCTTTGGGAGATGATTAGGTCATGAGGTAGAGACCTCATAAAAGGAATTAGTACCCTTATAAGAAAGACTCTGGAGAGCTCCCACTATATGTCCCCCACGTGAGAACAAAGAGAAAAGACAGAAAGACAGCTCTGAACGAGGAAGTGAATTCTCACGACACCAGATCAGCCAGCACCCTGATGTTGGACCTCCCATTGTCAAGAACTAAGAAATAAATTAGTTGTCTATAAGCCGTCCAGTCTATAGTATTCTATTACAGTTGTCCCAATAGATTAAGGGAACAGTTAAAGCCTGCACATAGACTCATCCTTGACCCCTCTCTTCTTCATATGCCCTCAGTCAGTTCAAACAGTGAACCATGTTCCAGCTTTGAAATAATCACTTGTGCCCCGGATTCCTGGAAGAGCACTGTAAGCTGCCTCTCTGCATCTTCTCTTGCCACCCCCTCTTCAAGGCAGCAACCTTACTAACACTTTCAAAACATAAAACCAATCACATCATTCCTCTGGTTCAACCACCTCCATGACTTCCCATTTCCCTTAAAAAAAAATCCAAAGTTTTTACCATGGCTGTTGAGGCCTCCAAGATGTTGTACCTTATTAGTTTTCTGGGTTCCTCTCCCACTCCTCCTTGACTCCTGCTCCAACTGCACTGAATTCCCTACAACCCCTTGAACACCTGTGCACCTGCACTTCCCCCACTGGACTGCTCTTCCCTCATGTATCCCTGGGGCTCACTACTTCACTTTCTTCTTGTCTTTGTTCTTTGGAAAGCCAATATGATTAAAAAAAATCAAAACAAAGCAACATAAATCTTACCACCCTTAATCTTTATTATTCTTCTAGTACTACTCATCACCCACTAAAATGTTGTGAGTATGTCTATTTAATTATCTCTTGTCTGTCTCTTCCCATTAGACTAAGAGCCATGAGCGTATGGACTTGTTTAAATTCACTGCTGTATCCCGGCTCTCTGAACAGAGTCTGGCATATGGAACATGCTCAGTAACACTTATGGAATAAATGGATATGATTTATTCAGTCAGAATTTATAGAAGTTAATTATATAATAACGGATGTTCACACTCATCATGGCTTAGAAAACTAACAAGGATTCACTATACATAGTGTTCCCTTACACACTGAAGACAACCAGAAGCATCATTTGCACCTGAATTGTCCAAGGGAAGTTTTCAAAAACCCAACAGGAGTTGCATGTCGTAAAGAAGCTTCAACAAAAGAAAGTTAGGTCAAACATCTGGACCACTGCTTTTCTAAAATATAGAATGTACTGTAGGCTAAGGGAATATACATGTTTCTGTTGTACAGATTCTCCCGGGCAGGGTGGTGTAGAGTTGAAATTTTCTACTGGTATTACTGGCTATGATAGACCAAAATATATCCAAAGTCTTGACCTTGAGGGCCCAAACACCTGCCAGTATAGAGGAATACAGAATCTTTGTGGCAGTGGGGGTGGGGGGGGAAGTTCCTATGTTAGAGAAGGAAGAGTTGTGATCATTGCTATCAGCATCAATTACCAAGGGCTCCATGGAATTCTGTGACTACTAATAAGCTGGATTTTCTTTCTTCCATTCACTTGATAAGCCATGGCATACTGCAGTGAACAAGACAGACAAAAGACCCTTTCTTCATAGACTTTACAGCAAAAAATAAAACTACATATGTTCTAAGTGTTACAAAGCAGAAAAATGAAGGAAAGGGAAGATCTTGGGGAATAAGAGACATGCTGCAAGTTTACAAAAGAAGGTGTACTTCAAGAAAAGAACAGAAGGAGGTGATGGGACTGGGTACCAAGTTATACAGAGGTCTTGGGAAAGGGCCTTCTAACACCTAGTGCCATGTTCTCCAAGTTGACTAGGGGAAATGCATCTTGTGTGTTAACTGGAAGAGCCAGAAGGCCACTGTCAAATGGAGAAGAGTGAGCAAGAAGCAAAATAAAGTAATAAAATAAAATAAAAGGTGTTAGTAGTATAGAGAGCACCTAAGTAAAGACTTATTCCCAGGCAGATGGAAAGCCACTGGAGCACTTTGGAACAGAGGAATGACAGGATCTGAGGTGTATTTCACTGGGCTCTCTCTGGCTACTGTATGAAGAACAGACTGAAAGAGGCCAGCCTGAAAACAGGAGACTCAGAGACCAACAAAAGTCTGCAGCAATAACCCAGGTGAGAGAGGACAGTGGCTTGGGTTAGGACAGTTGAGGAGCAGAGGAGGCAAAACGAGATCATGAAGGTACAACTTTTCACCCTAAGAGATTATCTCCTGACTCCCAGGCTAGGCAGGACAGATGAAAAACTTATACCCTGATTTTCCCTTGAAGTCTGACAATGTAAAATGCAGAAAAAGTCAGAATACGTCTGAGAGGGGAGGTACAAAAATAAATAAAGAGGAAAATAAATTGCTAAGTTTATTCAAAATCTGCTTTCATTAAACTCCTTTCCACCTTCATTGCGAACACTACTCCCTGTCTGGAGCTTCAAACCCCAGGCAGGCCTGGAGCAAAAGAATTCCATTAGGTGGCCTGGCCACACCTCCTTCTTCCTAAGGCCGCTTGCCCACAGCAACCCCAGCTCTGCCTTCGGTTAATTTCTAGACTGTTTCTCCCTCTGACTTCTCACCTGTCTCCACTTTCTAACACACTGACCTCTCCTGGCCCTAATTCCAATTAAAACTTATGTTTTGCTTCCTTAGGGCTCTGAATCCAACTGATGAGGTTGCTACTGGCTTTATTACCCTTTCCTTTCCAGGTGGCAATTTCATTTTGGAGACGCTGAATCTCAAACCCCAGAGGTGTCTCTAATGTTAGAAACGTGAGCAGGCTGGTAAGGGGTGGTCTGGGGCTGCTGAATTTCTGATCCTTCTTAAATCACGTCATGTGTGTATTTGTTCATTCCATATAAGCTGAAATCTAGCCCTGCTTAAATGTTCTCCGTAGACGGGAAAGTAGGGGGAAAATCAATAAATTATGTTCCCTAAGTACAGTACAGCTGATATGCACACTTTACTTAAAAGTGTTCCATGTACTTAAGACTATGTCTCCTTCATTCCACCACCTCCTATTCTCAAGCTGAACAAGTGAAGCAACAGGATACTTAGATAAAGGTTTAACCTGTTGGGTCAGTCTAAAACCCCCCTGCATTTCCAGAATTCAGCTGGAACCTACCCAGAGAACCTAGTTCTGTTTCAGACTCCATTTAAAGAGACAAAAAAATTAGGTAAGGTCTGCAGAGAAATTAAAGTAGCAGGCACAGCAAGGGTGAGAGAGGGTAGAGGACCAGAAATATCAGGCTGGAGTACAGATATAGAGAACTAACGGGCAGTTTTATAACTTAATGAGTAAAGGACAACCTTACAAAGAATGGGGTCTCTGTCAATTTTTATTTAATGCAGGGGTTAATAGAAATAGCAGATAGAGTACAAGAATAAAATTTTATGAAAATGATGGCTGTTAAAAACTTTGAAGGGTTACTGATAGATGACTACATTAGCACGCTTGGAGGCAGCCACACATCCCTTTTTGTTTTAAGTGGTCCTAGTTTACACCTGTTGCCTTGGGGTAATTAATATTACCCTCTTTTACCTTCAAGGTACCCAAGTTGGGACCATAAGTTATAGGATCATCGTACCTAAATTCCCTACATAAACTTATTTTGAATGAATACAGACTTAATTTCACTATACATCCCTTCTAGCCCTACCAGAACACAGAGTTTTCATAGTGACAATAAGATTCCTGGCTCTAACCCTGCCTATAATTTTCAGTCTCTCCATGTGACTAGATGACCAAGAAGAACCACAAACTAGCAAAGCCATTGCTCCAAGAATCCTTGAATCCCAATACATGGGCCTCCCTAGAAACTGAACCTTTTCTCGTGCCCATGTTTCTAAAGGCAGATCTGGGCAACGTGAAAAAGGAGACTTGCTTTCAGCACTACTTCCTCCACTGCTTCCTGACATTCATTCATTCATTCATTCATTCATTCATTTTAATTTTCTATCTTGCAATGGATCGACCATTGTCAGAACTATCCAAACTTCAAATCTCACCGAAATTTTCCCGACCATGTCCATCATCTGTCAGGACTATGGTCTTGGTTATCAAAGTGCCATCCTCACCCTGAGGTAGCCCAAAATAAATGTTGGGTAGGCAGACACTCCCAGACCTCTCATCTAGTGCTGGAACCAATGCTAAAGCACATTTTAGCAATGGCATCTCTTAGGTTCTGACTTCTCACCACCACTTGATGAAGTGGTCAGCCTAATGGAACACCATTGTGCTGGAGGAGGAAGAGATGCCAGGGAGATATTTATAGAATTAAACAGGACCTTCTATTACAAAGTTTTGTTGTGGGACCAAATACTCTACACAGAGCCCTCTACTTGCCTAGTCATTTGTTCCTGAATGTGCCCAGTTAGATTATATTTCTCTTGTAATCCAGGGGAAAAAAAAAAAAGAGCCTGCCTAGAGATTTAACAGGAAAGTTTAGGTCCATATGGTGGAGATTACTGTGCACACTCCACTGTCACCTTCGCACCTGGGTATAACCATTCAAGTGAGTTCTGGACAATGGAGTGAAGCCCAAATGTGTTCCTGACAGAGTGAGGTGGGGAAGAAATACAGGTGTCTTTCCCATGATCTTTTCTTACCCATATACCAGCTAAATGGAAGAACATAGTGTGAAGCAGGGCCACGGGGAGGAGCCTAGGTCCCTGAATGACCAAATAATCTACAGTAGATTGGAGTAAGAAGTCACCTGTGATTATTTGAAACTACAGAAAATGTGTAACTGTGCATTACAGTGATTAGATAATTGGATACTAAAATTCAATTCCTAGATTTTGAGTGTGGAGCCAAGCCGGAGACTTGAGAGTCTCCACACAATTAAAGGACCTTTAAATGACCACTGGGAGGACTGGTCAGAGAGCAGGGCATTAACCTCTCTAAAGCTGGCTTCTATTCTCTCTAATCTCTGACTTTTCCCAATGATCAAATATCTGGCATCAAGAACAAACAAACAAACAAAAACAACTTCTATTCAGAGGAAAAACTGGATTTTGTTTTTAATGATAAATAGGAGCATTTTGTGAAAAAATAAACCATTCCCTACCATCAGAAGGGGTTCAGAACAACAAACATGAAGTGTGTGGATTATTTTGACCTGAACACAATCGAGGTCGTTAGAGACTCAGAAGGAGCATTTTACCTCCCCATTAGCTGCCTCTAAGAATTCATACAGAGGGCCTGGCCCAAGAAGATAGCTATCAGTGGACATAACGATAAAGAGGAAAGCTAGGAATGGTAAGCGGAGGCAAGCTTGGCAGGACCGGTTTGTTCAAGTATCTAAGCCCCACGGTCTCCGCAGATCATGACACACACTTGTTTACCAGCTTTCTGCTCTTCCCATCTTCCTGTGAATTATCTTCCTTCCCTTTGAAACTTCAGACCCCTACCCTCTTCTGTTTGGTTCAGGATGACATATAAACCTATTTGACTGTCTTTGAGCCTCTTGTGTCTCTGAAATTAATTTTTCTCCTGTTAATCTGTCTTAGGTCAATTTGACAAACAGACCAGACCTCCCCACCAATGCCCCCAAAAAAACCTAGGAAGAGAAGGAAAATTTTTCGGTTCTTCCATTAGTGACCATGAAGGGACCTTCCACAGCTGGATACTATTCACTCTGGGACTTTTGCAGCTGAGAGATCCTAGGACCTCGGACAAGCAGCAGCAGAAGGTAAGAACTCTTGCCATGTCAGTCTCCCAGATCTCTGCCTGTGGGGTCCAGTGGAAATAAGAGTAGTGAGTCCTTTTTCCTTTTTACAGTTGAATTACCAGGAAAAAAAATACTGGGTAAACTAGTTTCTTGGGTGTAGTAATTCTGGCAAAGATTTGGTTTGAGTATTCTTATTTTCCTCTTGATTTCCTTCCCCCAAAGATAGTCATTATTTTGCTTCTGTCATCTTGTTCTACGTCCAGAGAGCTTGGCTTTAAAACCACAGAGAATATTCTCTCTAGTCTCCACCAACCAAAAGATACATCTATCAGTGTGAATCCAGCAGAGCCAAACAGGATGTGGATCTGATAACAAAAACTAGACTTGGTCCAACTTGAGCTGGATGGGTTCCAGGGTGCAGTGGCATTCCCTTTGTCCAACTGTGGCAGCCCTCAGGGGATTTTGTAATTAAAGGATCCCCGTCCATACAAGATCGTGGTCATCTCCATCTTCATTGTGTTGTTACTGCTGGGAAAGTCCTACTCTAGAGGCACCCGCCCAGTGCCACGGATTAGCAGGTCTATGACTGGAGGCAACTCACATTCTCATGAGAAAATAGACTCCATTTGCCCTACACCATTCTTACCAGCTAGGACAATGAGGGTCTTTTGCTTTCTTAGGCTAACCTTGGTAGTGAACTTTCTGGATTTTGTGAGGGCTGCACCTTTTACACTCTCCTTTGGGATGGCTCTTGCAGAAAAAGGCTTATGGTTTGAGTCCCTATTAAGAAAATAAGATCCTATTGCTTCTCGGCCTTTTGGCTAAGATCAAGTGAAGAAAATGAGATCCCACTCATCAATGGCCACATGATAGATCCTTTGAATTGGCTATATTTGACAGAACAAATTTTAATATAGTGCACATCCTAAGTAACTGTCTTATCGGTACCTACGGAAAGACCAAATTAAAAAGAAGTTACAAGGATTATAATGCTAGCCTTAGGGATTCTCTTAATAGGATAGAAGAACAGAAATTAGGCTTATAACAAAAATTAAGCTCCATGCCCAATGTTAACTCCCCTTCTTAAAAACTACCCCATCTCCTCATTCAATTCCCAAACCTCCTGCAAATAATCAGGAAATAGATCAGCTTGAGGCCAATGTTCAGGGGTCTAATGGAAGCAATAGTAAAGTTTTTTACTCCACAGTGAATTGGTCTAAGGTTGAATTGTGCACCCAGGAACGAGAGTTGTTCAATGTTTTATACAGACTTTCCTAACCTCTTGGGGCTGACAAGACCCTGGAGAATTTTCTGGCAAATTGCTACATTATTCCCTTAAATAATAAGGGAAATTAAAATTAAAATTAATGCAAAATCTTGCCAAATTCTCACAGATACTAGAGTCTGCAGAGGAGACCTTAGGAAAACTGGCAGAAGCCAGCTAAGAGCAAAGATTCTTGCCAGATTCAGCTTTCTTGCCTCTCTGTCTATAAGGCCCAGTCAAGAGAGGAAAATAAAGTTTGACATCCCTTCCTTTCCAAATCCAGATTCATTGGTTATTGATCCTTTCTCCCCCAGGGATCAGTATTGCTTTCTTGCTTGTCTCACTTTGTGTCCTGAGAATCTGGCTTGACTTTGCATCTGCCTGGACCCTGTTGACTAGGCCGTCAGTTCTTTCTTTTGGTTGGTTATCTTTATGAGTGATGCTAGATTTTGTGAAGTTATCCTTTGTGCCTTCCTTGAGGACACCTCTTGGGTCCACAGTTGTTGAATACTGCCAGAAATATTTACTATTTGTCCCAGCTGAAACATGACAAGATATTTGAAAGGATTCAATAACTCTGTGATTAGAAATCTTGGTTCTATTGGAATGCATAGCCTAATAGGCTATTTGAGACCTTCTTCTCTAAGCTAAATGTGTCCAGAGAAAAAGGAAAACATTCCAGTGTAGGTGGATGGATAGGTCAGTCCTTTATCATCCAAAGTACAGCCCCGTTCTTTGAGGAACTAAAGCAACTGCCCTTATCTTTAAAATCAGAGGGGGAGACAAACCATGAGAGACTGTGGACTCTGAGAAACAAACTGAGGGTTTTGGAGGCGAGCGGGCTAGGGGATTGGGTGATCCTGGTGGTGGGTATTGTGGAGGGCACATATTGCATGGAGCACCAGGTGTGGTACATAAACAATGAATTCTGGAACACTGAAAAGAAAACTAAAAAACCAATAAAAATTTTTTAAAAATACTACTGATTCTTTCCAAATACAGGAAAACCTCTCCTCCTAAGCTGTGACTCACAGCAATTTAGAAGAATATATCTTTATGAGATATCCAAAAAGGTGTAATAATAATTTAAATTAATAATAATAATATACACTATATGTGATATAATATAATAATTTAAAAAATAATAATTTTCTTGGGGCATCTAGGTGGCTCAGTGGGTTAAAGCCTCTGCCTTCAGCTCAGGTCATGATCCCAGGGTTCTGGGATCGAGCCCCACATCGGGCTCTCTGCTCAGCAGGGAGCCTGCTTCCCCCTCTCTCTGTCTCTGTCTGCCTCTCTGCCCACTTGTGATCTCTATCAAATAAATAAATAGAATCTTTAAAAAAAAAAAACAAAAAAATAATTTTCTCTATAATCATCCTATTTTAATTTATTAAACAACTAATTTGTTCACAGATTAAGTCTAGTTTTAATAAATTTGGCCTGATTATGTAATTATAGCAGAAATAGTGATGGACCATATAGGCTCTTTTAAATCTGCTTTGCTGGAACTTGTGTTTTGTTTTTGTTTTTTTTAACAGAGAGAGAAAATATGAGGGAGGGGCACAGGGAGAGAGAGAATCTTAAGCAGGCTCCACTCTCAAGGCGGCGGTGGTGGGGGGAGGTGTGGGGGGTGGTCTCATGACCCTGAGATCATGATCTGAGCTGAAATCAAGAGTTGGTCTCTCAACTGATTGAGCTGCCTAGGCACCCTTACTTTTGCTGGAACTTTTTATTAAAAAAAATCTCAGACTGAATTTTTAAAAGCCTCTTGAGTCAAGGAAGTCAGGCCAATGAATTTTTGCCCTCAGACTTCACCAGCAACACCTATAGATTCAGGTTAATTCTTATCTTCTTAAGGTCTCCCAAACATACTGAAGTTTCTATTCCTGCCATTAAGTGACCTTATTTATCTGGTAAGGCTGCCAGGAACCCTGTAAGCAAGTTGCCAGGCTGGTTTTTTTTTTTTTTTCCCCTCAAGGGGTTTTATTAGCTCTATAGTTTAGCTCCTTAAAGCTGTCTCATCATACCTGAGTCTATGCATGTTATTCTCCAAACAGGATATTCCCATCAAAGCCTTGGTAACATGATCAACGTTTCCAATTGTATCTTACTACAGGGTAAGATTCTTACTGAACTTAGACAAATAACTATAGTCCCATGAAAATAAGAATACTCCCAGAGAGTTTTCAAATTCTGTAGGGATAATGTAGAGAGGAAAGATTTTAAAAATATATATGAGCAAAGATTAAATATTGAATTGCTTGGGGTACCTGGGTGGCTCAGTGGGTTAAAGCCTCTGACTTCCGCTCAGGTCATGATCCCAGGGTCCTGGGATCAAGCCCCGCAACAGGCTCTCTGCTCAGCAGGGGCTTGCTTCCCTTCCCCTCTTTCTGCCTGCCTCTCTGCCTACCTGTATTCTCTGTCAAATAAGTAAACAACAACAACAACAACAACAACAACAAAAACACTGAATTGCTCAAGCCATAATTTTATTTTTTTATTTTATTTTTTCAGTGTTCCAAGATTCACTGTGGATATCAGTGGATATCCAGATGGATATTCATGTGGATATCCATGTGGATATTCCAGCACTGTTAATGGTCTTTCCGATTTTGTTCTCTACCTATAAATTGAACTAGATCCTGAATTCTTCCAGCTTTCTTTCCAATAGCTGGCTACAATTCTCCAAACTGACACTCTTCTCCTATCTTCCTGACCTGGAATCACTAAGAACAAAAAGTGCCCTTTTCCCTAAGCCATGCAAACTAGAGTTGGGCAATTTGCTATGAACTTTGGAGAAATCACAACAGTTCGTGTCTAAACAATCTTCATGCCAGTTGCCAAGTGACCACCTGGAAAGATCACCAGAGGCATTCAAACTACAAAGCAGGATTATCTATCAGATTTCCTCTGCCTGCCTGCACTCCAACTGAAGACACTTCAAACCAGGCATCTAGAAATTTTCTCGACTAACTGCCTTCAGAACTCAGAAACTAGAATTGGTCTGTTTAATCACAAACCATTTTTTTTCTTTTGTTTCCATAGAAATGTCCCTTACTGAAAACCTGATTGTACCATAAACTTAACTTTGGGAGTCCACCTGCATCACCATCTCCTGAAAGGAGACAACTGTTTAACTGAAAATACCTATTCTCAGGACAAAAGAGACAGGTTCAGTGAGATGGAGTAATCTAAAAACTCAGTTTCTGGACTGTCAAACTTCCTGGTGAGGTTTTATAGGTGGAATGAAGGGGATTCAGAATGAGTCTCCCCAAAATGTGTCACTTTGACACACAGATTATTTTGAGCTGAAGCCAGTCAAGACCCAAAGACTCTGAAAGACTTTTTACCTCCCCATTAACTGTCTCTAATAATTTAGATTCAGAGCCTGGTCCAGGAAGAGAGCTAACAGCAGAGAGAACAATAATTCTAAGAATTATAGGGCAAGTGTGGTAAGGTAGGCGAAGTACCCCAGAGACTGTTTGTCCAAATTCCTCTCTGTGTCCCACTGACTCTGTGTGGCATGACAAACATTTACCAAACTTTTCGCTCTTCCTATCTTCCTGTCAATTGTCTTTCTCTTCTTTGAAGCTCCGGATGCTTTCTCCCTCTCTCCTTGGTTTGGGGTGGCATATAAGCCTCAGTTGCTTGACTATTTTTAAGCTTCTCTTTTTGTGAGGCTCCTTTAGGTATGAAATTATT
Organism: Enhydra lutris kenyoni; assembly: GCF_002288905.1. Classification (NCBI taxonomy): domain Eukaryota; kingdom Metazoa; phylum Chordata; class Mammalia; order Carnivora; family Mustelidae; genus Enhydra; species Enhydra lutris. The sequence continues at coordinate 21,692,577 of NW_019154112.1, read as the reverse complement.
TATGTATGAAAATATTTTGGAGTGGAAAACAGTCACAAACAAGAGAAACAGGCAGGGAGATATGATCATTTATAAGAAGAGTAAAAATAAATTTCTGTGGAAAGCAATTTAAAGTAACACTGTCATTATGTATTATGAACAAGGTGGTATCAAATTGCTAAATCACAACCACTTACTTGATCAAAGCCTTGGACTTCTATTTACAAACTCCAGAACTTTCTTAGGACTTTAAAGTAGTGCCAATATAATCAGAGTAAGACTATAAAGGTATCATGTGGGATGTCTTTCCAATTCCAAGAAATGGTTTCCAGTGGCTCTGAATAACTAGACATCATCACTGTCCTTTACCATTCAAAATATACATATATACATATATATGTATATATATATATATTCCAGTATGTTCTGTATTATGTGAATCTCATGTTCTATTTCATGTGATACCTATAAGCTATTCTGTCCAAATTCCAATTCCAGTTTTTTTTTAATAAGTTCAGCTGTGATCCACGATTCACTCTGTTAAGTCTCCATAATCCCTCCGTTCCATATTGTATATACACCTTCAGTGCTTCCTTCCCTCCCTCACATCCTAACACCTTCATTGAATCACTTCTTAATCATTTGCCTGAAAAGTAAACCCTCCAGTCACTTATTGTTTCCTTCCAGATGCTGCTGTAGAATGACTCCCCATGGGCTTCACCTAACATTCCAGCCATGTTCATCCGGCTGTGCAGACTCTGATTCCAGCACTCTAAAGCTTTTAAGCTCTTTCTTTCCAAGAAAACTCATAGCTAACACCATTATTTCCTCACAAAAACAGCTAACATCTGCAGACTGAAACATCAAAACAAAGAAAAAAAAATGTGCACAGTTCTGCTAAAGTTGGATGCAAACTTTATCAGCCATTTTAGGCAATAAATCAATGTTCTTTTTTTCAATTTCCATTAAAAAATAAACCATAAAGGCTTATTTTCAATTTCCACTCAGAGGAACTGTTAACAAACAGGTTACATGAAATGACTAATTAGTCTTTATGCCTTCCAGCTAAGCCAAGTAAGCTTCTACTTGGAAACCTAGTCTTTATCGAAATTTATCAGGTTGCTCAATAAGGTTTAATTTTATTCTGTACATAAATAGTTCATTTCAGCAGCATTATTTATTCAGTGTATTTGGGAAACAAGTATCCCAACAAACTGCTTATTCTAAATGAACGGTATTCAATGTTTTTAAAAATTATTGGTTAGAACTTGCATACTAATAACTTTGAATAGAATTAAACCATACTCCTATAAAATCCTTTTTAAAACTTCCATCTTATTTGTTTTACAACCTCAGTTAATGGAGATTCTTTTTTGGAAATAAGGTCCCTACAAGACGGAGACAAACCTCAAGCCTCCTCATTCCAGCTGTTTCCTGTATAGATCATAATGTCCTTTAGTCATGGGCAACTCCTTTAGATCAGTATTTCTCAAATTTTCATGTGCATGTGAATCCCCTGTAGAGCTTATTAAAACAGTTTCTTGGGCCCATCTCCAGAAGTCATTATTCATTAGGTCAGGCTGGGTCCACGATTTTGCATTTCTAACCAGCTGATAGATAATGGTGATGTTATTGATGCAAGGACATCATTTGAGAACCATGGGTCTAGCTTAAGCCAACTTAAAAGAAAATCCATATGATCATGCTTAAGAGCCCACCACCATCAACTATAAAATCAGTTAAATCCTCTGCCAATATAATGTAAAAATGACAAAAATTAAAATCACAATCTTTATATTAATATCCATCCTAATTCCATAGCTTCCTAACTCTTTCCTTTCAAAAACCATTATTTCATGTCTAAGTGAAAATTATTTCTCTTTCCTCATCTGGACCATTCCAAATCGGTCTTCTCAGCATATGTTAGAATAATTAATGGATGCATTTGTAAACTGTAACATCAGAATCGCAAACAATTCTACAAACTCTCTTTATAAAGTCTGCAAGTCATTTAAACATTTTTCTACCTCTCATTAAATTTTCAGTGGTATTTGAAATACCAATATTGGTAACATCTACGTATATTAGAGCACACTGACAGGAACATAGAGTCATTATGTTAACGCTGATTAGCTTGAGAGAATGGGAGGTGTTTGTTCAGGAAAGACCTCAAGATCTGCTGCCGCCACCACCAGGCCATCTGGACTCTCGGGCTTCTTTTCAGTCCTTGTAGAGGGAAAAAGTTGGAGCATCAATGGCTGACTTACACAGATTTGGTATGGCAAGAGGAAGTCCTACTGTCCAAAGTGATAGAATACCAGTGGTAATAATTAATAGTGGTTATTGGAAAGTTTGAGATAATATATTCAATTCTCAAGGATACTCAAAGATGTCAGCAGAAAAAGCCAAGCAGTCAACTACAAGGCTGTGGGTGGGATAAATGAGAGGCACTGCGGAAGCTTCTGTTTCAACAGAGACCTTCTCCTGCCTTCTCCTGGATGCCCACTTTTCAGTGGTCTCTCCCAGTTTTTCTTCTATCAGCCCCATACACAATGCCCTCAATTGTTCCAGTTCTTAATCTCTCTTGGCCCAGCTCATCATTTTCCCCTGAGTGCTCCGACTCCAAAAAACATGTGATATATGATCATTTACCCACCAATAAGAAATATGAATGTCCATATATCCATAGACCTAAACCTACATACATGGAGATGCACATTCATACACTCACAGACACATCTGGACATGGATCGGGTGATGTTCAGCGAGTAGGTACACATGGTTGCAGATGATGATAAACCTGTTCACAGGAACAAACTCTTGAGCTATAAATATTTGTCTTTGGGAAAATTAGAGCAACTAAAATGTATCGGCACTCAGAAAGTATTCAAATGTTTAATTATAACTAATAAATTATCAGCTAGGGTTCTCTGAAAGTATTAGTATGTTCTGATAGGGATTGTGAAAGCCAAAATGTGAAAAAGAAAACATATGCCCTACAGGCCAAATATAATTTATTCTGCCACAACAGTAATACAAGTAACAAAATTATGTAAGAATACGCTCCGTTTTTTTCTGGTTTGGAACTCCTGTGGTCTTTATCACCTAGGAGAATCGTATATTTTACAAATGATTAGGCACAAATTTAATTTTTCACACATAGTTTTCCTGCCTAGAAATTAAGGATATAGCTATTGTCTAGCGTGCCTCGGTTTTTTGTTTTTTTTTTTTTAGATTTTATTTATTTATTTGACAGAGAGAGATCACAAGTAGTCAGAGAGAGAGGGGGAAGCAGGCTCCCCACTGAGCAGGGAGCCCAATGTGGGGCTCGATCCCAGGACCCTGAGATCATGACCTGAGCTGAAGGCAGAGGCTTAAACCCCTGAGCCACCCAGGCACCCTGCCTCAGTACATTTTAAACATTTCAAATTTCCTAAAAGAGCCCTTGGCATTCATCTTCGCTTATCCCTATTGGGTAATAAATAAGGTCTCCAGTGACATTGGGAATCACAAGACAAAAGAAAGTTATTATATGTAGTTTGAGTAATTAGCTAATCTGATACCAAGTTTTGCCTGTGGTTTCATCAGAACCAGTTAAACAGGAGTTCATACAAAATTAATAACAAGAATCATTTTTATTTTCCTTTCCCAACAGTTTATAAAGAAGCCGCTGGTCTCCTTTTGCTTTTGCCTCCATTAGTAAAAGAAGAGTGGCATCAAAACTCACGAGGTTTGTGGCTTCCTCAGAGGTGGGTCCTGCAGCCTTAGAACCTAATGCTCCCAAAGAACAAAGTCAGCCCCAGTGGCGAGGAGAAAGGAGGAATGACAGCCACAGGCCACCTCAATGTTCCCTACTTTGGCATTTTTAGAAATGCTGAGCAGAAATGGAAGGACAGCAAAGCCATAATAAGTGCACCCTGACGGTGTAAATTCGACTCAAATGTTCGGTCATAATGTGACTGGTTCCTGAGCTCCTCATTTCTCAAATGGAAGTCTCTTGAGGTTTGTCTCTTAGGAACACATTATAGGGCTAGAACAACTGCCTTGTGATCATGTGATTTCTTTTTTCTTTCTCACCCATTATCTTTTTTATCCAATAAGCAATTATATACAATTTGTTTCATCACCTTTACTTTCTGACCTTCAGTATCAAGCAGAAAATTCTTGTTTTCTATGCTTTTACACAATCCAGGTCTTATTAATAAAAATTTTTATTAACCTCACAATAGCACTTCAGCACATTTTATGTGACTGAGATTTTTTCTTTTTTTCTTTTGTTCCATTTATTGTACCTTGGCATGGTTCTACTCTACACACTATGGTTTTAGATGAACTCTTAGAAAACAGAATAAAGATGCAGTGGTTAAAGGAAATAGATTTTTCCAACAGAACTTAGCCAGGAACTTTCAATTGATATGTGAAGTCTACACACATAGTATGTGGTATGCATACAATGTATTTTACCTAAATTCTGACTTTTTGGTAGGACCTTAAGTCATCTGTACTTGCCCCAAGTTTAAGCTACCTACTAAAAAACTATGAAAGGCCATATTTCTCAGAAATATCCTATACAACCATTTCCCTGAGTACAGGGGTAAAAGAAGTGCTGCTGTCAGGTACAGAGCGAAAGGGGATGGTAATGAAAGATTCAGGAATGATGACCTCGTTTTAAAAAGTCTAAATAACTTATCTCTGAAATAAGAAGGATTATTTCAGATTCATCTACCTTGGATTTTAAGTGTTCAGTCTTGGGACACCGGGTGGCTCAGTGAGTTAAGCCTCTGCCTTCAGCTCAGGTCATGATCCCAGGATCGTGGGATCGAGTCCCCAACTGGGCTCCTTGCTCGGCAGGAAGCCTGCTTCTCTCGCCGTCTCTGCCTACCACTCTGCCTGCTTGTGCGCTCTCTCTGACAAATAAACAAAGAAACAAACAAAATCTTTAGAAAAATAAATAAATATCCGGTCTCAAAATGAACTAATGAAGGACGGTGAGCTCTATCATTTCACGTCATTTGTAACCGACAGCAATCTCCCTCCTTAACATGATAGATTAATCTAGAACCTTCATAATTATGTTAAATGAAGTTACGGTAAATGAGTACAAAGCAATTTTCTTTCAATTGAAGACCATACTGCTCAACAGACTAAGAGGATGTAGCATAAGAAGTATTGGCTTTGGAAATGGTTATAGGTTCAAGGCCAGTGCCTCTACTAGTTATGTGGCCTGAGGAGTTTTTTATTAACTTTCTGAGCCTCCCTTTCCTCTTATTAAAAGTGAGGTAACGGGATCTGCTTTACGCAAATCTAAGAGTTCAGCCCTTAGCAAAGTCACTGGAATAAGTTTCCTATCTGGTAAAGAGTGGTTGCTAGTACTGATGCTGTGTGAGGGGCGCTTGGTGGCTTCATCCCTTAAACATCTGCATTAGGCTGAGGTCATGATCTCAGGGCCCTGGGATCCAGCCCCACATGAGGGACTGCTTCTCCCTCTCCCACTCCCCCTGCGTGTGCACTCACTCTTGCTCTCTCTCGAGCTCTCTGTCAACTAAATAAATAAAATCTTAAAAAGAAAATACTGATGCTGTGTGATTTCCCAAACTCTTGTTAATAATACTCTATCAACAGTTTATGTAGCATTTTATATCTCCTGTATTCTTTCATTTGTCCCATTTGGTAAGTCAGTTGGAAATCTAGAGCAGGTACGCTAGAATGATACCACTGCCCCGGAATAATAATTTTTGATTGAGACAAATGATTGACATTCTATTTAGCAAGTTATCACTCTTCCTTTCTCACCAAAAGGTCAATATCTGTATGCATTCTTTTAAGAGCAAATAGATATTTAAGAGATCTAGCTCTCTAGAGAGGAGTACTTATAGAGGCTTACGTTCTATCTCCTTGAGCTCAAGTTTTTCTCTCAATATTTTCTAGAACATACATTTAGCAGAATTATATTCAATATTAAAATCATGTCATAAGGGAATGGGGACTAAGCGATAGCAGAGATTCATGAGTGAAACTCTGAATAACTACATCTGTTTCTCCACAGGTCTTGCAAATGTCTTTTAAACACAGCCCTAAAACCTAGGCAAACAGAACTCCAAATTGCCCTCAGCTTTTTAGGTTTGACCAGGTCCACAGCGTTTTATAAAATGCAAGATTTGTAACAGTACCGTAGCATTTTAAAAAATCTGAGAATTCTCAGTCCTTAAATCACAATTCTCAGAAAGTAGAAATTGTGTCTAAGTAAAATAAGATTTGTATTTGGACTTCAACATTAACCTATGTGATCAGCTTCGATTTCACAGTGAAATACATACAGATTGAGGAAAGAATTTAAAAAGTGAATGCCAGACTCCGTACACTCAGTGGGTTACAGATGTATGAAAGCGGTGGCAGAAAGCCACTCCACTTCCTTCAAGCTCCAAAAACATTTGGAAGGAAGCCCCAGAAGGAAAGACGTCTGACAGACATGTTCTCGTTGGGGTTTCCTGCCTCCTTGTTTGCCAAGCTTCCTAGACCCCGTTGCTTGTTAATAAAGTTCACCAAGAAGGCTTTATGAAATGCTGATTTCATAGAGTGAAACTTGTATTAAAGGCATTTTTATGTAGTCGAAGTTTCCTGACATCTGCATTTCCCTACTTCACAAATCCAAGGAAGCGTGACTTGGAAAGTTAACGAGCGTAAGGTGACATTTGATGCGCTTACTATCAGTGGGATATTCAGCCCAAACACTGAACCCAAAACCAGAGACCGTGGCTTAGACACTGCAATAGAGAAGCTGCTTCACCCTGAGGGTATCATTATACCCCTCAGTGTTCCTACCCCCCCCCCATAAAACAGAGTCCTGAGAAGATGCATATTATACACCGTGTGAATTAACTCCATAAAAACAGAGATATGGAAAGTGAATGAATAGCTAGATTCTACCTTCTTAGCCAGGAAAGAAAAAACAAAACAAAACAAAATTAGCACGTGGATTTAAAATCTATGTTATCGTCCAATGTGAAAAATAATACAGCACAGCTAAAACGACTAACTCTAGCTTACAAAAGTACTATTTGTGATATTACTTGTGTCAATCATAAAGTCTGTTAATTTGACTGAAAGCACCTGAAGTTTGTCCTGTGGGTGTATGTTGTATTTAACACGCAGAAACGATTTCACTCTGGAAACATTTTTAAAAGATCTGAGTCTTGGGGCACCTGGGTGGCTCAGTAGGTTAAAGCCTCTGCCTTCAGCTCAGGTCATCATCTCAGGGTCCTGGGATCGTGCCCCGCATTGGGCTCTCTGCTGGGCGGGGAGCCTGCTTCCTCCTCTCTCTCTGCCTGCCTCTCTGCCTACTTGTGATCTCTCTCTGTCAAATAAATAAATAAAATCTTAAAAAAAAAAAAAAAGGATCTGAATCTTTAGGTCTCCTGGATAACAGAGAGATAAATAAAATATAGTTTCTTCTCTTAAGAAGCTCTCCATCTAGCACTAAAAATACTGTATATTTAATATGGAGAGACTTCCATCTATTCAAACATATTTGGTGGGGAACTCTACTTCCCAGGGGAAGATGGGCCCACTAAGCCCTATACAGGAATTGGGGTTAGGGGAGGTGAGGGACATAAGCCAAACACACATAAGATTCACCACTTGCAAAACTAAGCATCCATTTTCAAATCAAACATGAAGACAATTAGTAAGGCAATTGTTAAGATTGAGGCCTTTAAATTCTTTTTCCCTGTAAGAGACAATAGACCAGATAGAGGATACAGATGTAGGTTGATATGTATATACTCAGACACAGAAATATTCCTAGCTAAATGAATTTTATCGTATTAATTCTGCTCAAAAATCTTCAATCATCTTACTCTGGCCAGGAATGTCTCCTATCTATCCAAATCCCATTTGACCTCCCGTATACCTCCAACACAAAGCCTGTTATCATCCTCACTGACCCCCCCTGCCCTGCATTAGAACATATTTACAGGCTTATATTTGTAACTGAGTCGCAATCAAGGAATGCAGGGAAAAGCAGGATTTAGACTAAAAGCAGGATGAAGAAATGAGCTGTTGGGAGACAGCAATGAAAAATGAAAATGTGGCCCGAGTAGTGCTGTTGGGACATAAGTTCTAGTGGTTCTATCTCCCCTTCTTGCACAGTAGGGTCCATAGCACCTTGCCAACATCAGAGAGCCAAAGCTCAGTCCTTCCTCTCTCTAAACCAGGGAAGGAAACATCAGCTCCTCTTATCAAAATCATGTTTGTAATGCACAGCTCTGATTCCTTAATCACTGATGTAGAAAGCAGTTTTGGTTACATTTTATATTTTTCAGAGAGCCTTCCCATTACTTGGCTTTCCATTACATTATTACTAGACTTTCATATAAATGAGGAAAGTCTAAAAGCAAAAACATCTATAAACATGAACCATGTTCTAAATTATCTTCACATAAAAGTCTCTTTATATAAAGTCGGATTTCAGAATGCATGTTTTGGGAACAAGATCTGCCCACCAGTATTACTTTCTGAAGAAAAGAACATAAAAATCAGCCCCATATCGGTCAGATGTAGAAGAAATGCAACAGCACCTCAGTGTTCACTTCGGAATGAATTCTGATCACTCAGAAAAGGAAGATCATCCAAAGGGGAAGATGGCAAATTTCTGGTAATTTAAAGACAACTCCTGCCTGCTGAGTAATTATGATTAGGGTCTGTAGGGCTGAAAATATACCAACATTCAGAAATGTCCTAGATGGTTTCATTAAAGCACCACCATGTAGCTATCCATCAAGGATAACAAAATCAAGCATCCACTGGCACAGGAAGATAATCTGGACGCCGGGGGCAGAGAAGCATACAAATGAAGACTACAAGTCCTGCTTAAGGCCTTTCTATGCAGTAATCTTCTACCTGTAGTCTTGACCAAAGTTATTTCCAGAGGTTAAATTCTGCTCACCTGTGCCACAGCCAATTTGCATCTCCCACTTAGACTAATAATAGAGGGACTGGCAGGAGAAACAGGGATTCTGTATGTTGCTTTTATTAGTAGGGCTGCAAGCAGGTTGGACAATCACGTTCAAATCAGAATTTCTGTTAAAACAATATTCCCCAAATACATGATTCTGCTTTAGCTCTTTTACCATGATCTGTTCCATGAGAGGGACCCATAAAGTCATGGTTTTGCACGGTCTAGCCCCTTAGGTGAGGAGGAAAAATAAAAAAGAAACAAAAAAAAAAAAAAAGCTAAACTTGGAAAGGGAGAGACAAGGAGAGAAGAAAGGGTCAGGGAAAGTTACAGCACAGAGTGAATAAGCATAAAGAAAGCCAGAAGACTTGGAGGAGTTTGTAGCTAATGAAAAAAACAAGAACACCAAGTTGGGGGAGGGAAGGATGTGAAAGCCAGCTGGAATAAGAGAAAGCAAGAAATACAGGAGCCAACAGAAATCCAAGGACAGAAAGTATTGGAGATTGAAAGGAACAGGAAATTTATTGGAAACCAAGTTGTTTTTCCTTTTGTATCCAATGCAATTCTATTCCAGGCAGAACTCTAGTCTCAACCTCAAAGAGGACAGAAGGGAAGTTGAAACTCATTGGAGTCTTTCCTGGAGAGTGGCCAGGAGCTCTGGAAAGATAGATTAGGGAAAACATGATAGGACAGCAGACCCTCTGAAAGCAGATACAGGGAGAGAGAGGGGTGGCTGTCTCACCCAGCACAGGATTTTCAAAATTAAGACAAAACAAAAAAGGAACAAAGTGATAGTTTGGCTCTATCTCAGAGCTACTGAATCAGAATTTCTGGTACATTTAGTAAACACCTCAGGTGATTCTTATCACCCAGAAAAGCCGAGAAAACATCGATCTAGTAGTGAACATTGGGAACTCTGAAACTAGAGCTGCCAGATTTCCTTCTGAGCTCTGCTATTCATTAGAGTTGGACCATGCACAAGTTATTTTACTTTTCTGCACGCCGATTATTCAGTTTATAAAATGGATTGTTGGGAGTATGAAATGAGGTATTGTACATAAAGCAGTTAGGCAGGACTTAGCACCTATTGATACCTCCACAGTGGTAGCTCTAGAACTATAGAAGTACTCTGAATAGAAAAACTCATACAAAACAATGCGTCTTAATTGATTACAAAGTAAAATACGAAAAAGGAATAAAAAGGCTGCATCTTAGATGCAGTATGCATGTGACGAAGTATGCACGGGAGCATTCTTCCCAGTGGTACAGAGACCACGCCACAAACATCAGGCTTTCTGCTCTTGGTCTCAGCATTCATGAGTTGGGAACCACCATGTGAACAAACTTGACAAAAAGCTTTCTTTTTTTCTTTTTTTTTCCTTTTTTCAAAAGTATGTATGAGTCACTTCAAATTAAAGGGGACTCCAAGATTTGGAGTCTCCATGCTCAAAAGAGGAGGACTTTCTTGAAAGGCAATAAATCCAGGACTTGGCTGATGTGGAGAACCCAAAGAGAACCACATCCAACCCAAGACCATTGGGAATCAAACACAGGGTAACCCACATTATTTTACAATCCTGTATAGTCTTTAGTCATTTCCCCCTCTATTATTTCCAACAACCATCTATTTCCTCTGTAGAACCCCATGTAATTCTCTGCCTTTCTCATTATGTGAAGACTCAAGTTCTTTCCTTTTCCATCTGGAAACTCAGCTCTGTAGTAACAAGCTGTACCACATTCACACCTCTACTGAACATTCCCATCATCTTCTGACCTTAAATGAAGACCTGATCACCCCTACAGAAACATCTGCCCAGTAAGCCTCTCATATAGAGACTGCTTAGCTTTCTAGAACTTGCTTAGTGACCAGAAGTATGGATGGCATCTGCAACTATTACTTCCCAAAAACTGTAACCCTTTATTTGTACAAAAACTTCTCTTCCTTTGAGATCCAAGTGATTTGGCCAGATGGTCCTTCAGCCCTTTTTGAGGACTTGTATCCTTTATATCCCAAAACCATTAGAACTTAGTTTGCCAGTTTTCTTACCTCCCAGTTTTGACATTATTTTGTAGTTTACTCAATGTCCTGGTGAACCTTCTATCCAATATTAGATATCCACTGAAATTTACTGGATTTTACTTTAGTTGAGCCATTAATTCATATAGTCATACAAAGGGCTTATTATTGCTTGTGACTGCTCACTTACTAAGATTCTGACCATGAATATTTTCAACTTTCTAACTTTGTTGTGCCCGTGCATAAAATCATAGTCTTCATCAGTACGACAAGTCATTAGAACCCTACTTTTACCTACTTACACCTGTGAGATACCTTAGGTTAACAAAGAGTCTTGAGAACAGCAATATACCTGGTAACACGCTAGCTGAGGGCCCATGGTGTAATAATAATGAAACAGACTTTTTCTTCAAGATGAATGAGTTCACTCTGTGAAATACATCTTTTGTTCTAAACAAGCGTATTAACTTAAATCTAAAATAAGGACACCAAAAAAAGTATAAAAAGCCTCAAAGATAAGAAATATAAAGTGGTGAGTGAGGCTGATAGATACAGCAGAAAATAGGATAAACATATCAAGAGTCACATGTAATCACACATAACTAAAGGTAAATTCACCTAATTAAGGATAGAGACAATCAGATAAGCAGCTTAGCTTATTAGAGACACAATTTAAAACAAAATCACAGAAAAATGGATGTGAACTGTCCTAAGGTACTTTTTTATTTTTAAGACAACTAAAATTACAGGAGCTAAAAATTCAGATAAAAACATTAAAATGTTAATTTAGAAAACAAATACAGGATTTTCTCTTCAAAAAATAAAAATCAGTTGTTAGCATGTCATACATATGCACAAAGATACAAACATACACATATAGAAGAGAGGATCAGCAAATCTACAAAATAGTTTATAAATCAACTGATAAAATATATAGATGTCTCCCAAGGATTAGGAATCAACAAAGAAAGAGAAAGAATCAACCAGTAATGAAATAAGGCAATGCAAAAGATTATGAAAATAATAAAATTTACCACCAACTCCATGTCCATAAAAAAAGAAAAGATCGGAAATAAACTTTTATCAATAGACACAAAATATCATGAAGGGACTACCCATTTAATCATTCATTGATTCATTCAATAAATTTTACTGAACTATGTCACAGTGAAGAAGTAAATAGTACATTGCTCTCTAAGGCCAGATACTCAAGTTGAGCATAATGTTTCTTATTTTTAAAATATCTTCTTTCTCTTTTATAATTTTTATTTATAGTGAAAACCATTAGAATAGCCTGTTTTTCCATGAAGTATTACTTTCTCATTAAAGCATCCAATCTTGAGCTTTAAATTATTACCCTATACAAACTTTTTGGCTGCAAGATAAGTGCTGGAAATCTAATATATAGCATAGAGATTATGTTAATAATACTGCATTATATACTTGAAAGTTGCTAGGGACATAAATATTATATATTCTTAACATAAAAAAGAAATCGTAATTCTGTGATGGGTCTCAGGTGTTAGCTAATGCTAAGGAGGTAATCATCCTGCCCTATATAAGTGTGTCAAAGCTGTACACCTTAAGCTTACACAATGTTACATGTTAATTATATCTCATAAGGCTGGGAAGGTAAATAGTTACTCTAAACAGTTTGTATATTACCTGGAATACAACCGTAAAATTTTTGTAATATGGTAAATTAATATATTTTTACAACTTCAATCACATTGCATAATTGTCTGGTTTGGTTTTTTTTTATATTTTCCCTCTTATATTGTTAGCATTTCAACTAGCTTGAAGAGAGTGAATTTCTAACTAAGAACAACCAGAAAATCTGGACAAAATATTAATGAAAACACTTGTTAGATAGCCTTAGAAAATTGCCAAAGTAGTGAGTACTTAAGTGGCCAATATACCATGCAGAAGAAAGACAAAGTGGTAAGACCAACATTGACCATGACTTTCTTTTGAAACATTTGCCAATTTGGTATGAGAAGTTGAGAAGATCATCAGAGCTTTTAGAAGCCTTAAAGGCAGAGGAGAAAATACTTTGATGTTAGGTCCCAACCGGGACACACCCAAGTAAACATCCTAGGCTTTTTAGTTAGAACCACTGAACAGCAACAAAATAAAAGGGTGAAGAGAGAGACAAAGCCTCACAAATAAAGTAGGTCCAGACTCAAATCAGCTCACCATCTGATTGGCTTAAGGTAATCTATCCTTATATTTACTATTTGCTAAAAGCTAAAAATAATCCTTTCCACATCTCAGAACTGTTAGAATGGCCACTTAAAAAAATTCAAGTAAGTGCTGCAAAGGATGTTGGGGGGTGGGGGGAGATGCCTCCTGTACTATTAGTGGGAATGTAAATTGGTGCAGCCCCTTGGAAAACAGTATTGAGGGTCTTCCAAAAGTTAAAACTAGAACTGCCATATGATCCAGTAATTCCACTTCTAAGTATCCAGAAGAAAGGAAATCACTATATTGAAAAGATACCTGCACCCCCATGTTCACTGCACCGTCATTTATAATAGCCAACTTTAGGGTCCATCAACAGATGAATGAAAAGTAAGATGTAGTATAGACACACAGACATATTTTTTAGCTTTAAAAACATTCCTGGGGCACCTGGGTGGCTCAGTAGGTTAAGCCGCTGCCTTCGGCTCAGGTCATGATCTCAGGGTCCTGGGATCGAGCCCCGCATCGGGCTCTCTGCTCAGCAGGGAGCCTGCTTCCTCCTCTCTCTCTCTGCCTGTTATCTCTGTCTGTCAAATAAATAAATAAAATCTTTAAAAAAAAAAAAAAAACATTCCTTTCATTTGTGACAAGATGGGTAGACATTAAGGGCATTATGCTTAATGAAATAAGTCAGGCAGAGAGAGACAAATACAGTGAGGTATCATTTATATGTGGAATCTAAAAAAGGCAAACTCAGATACAGAGAACAGATTGTTGCCTGAGGTGGGGTTGGGGTGGGGAAGACAAACAAGGGGAAGTAGGAAAATAAGAGGAAAAAAAGAACCCTTTCTGGGGAAGGATAATTTGAGGTATCTCAAATTAGGTCTATAATTTTCATTTCAGGTATCTAACACACACCCCAAAAATCAGTAAGCATTTGAGGAGAAAAGATATACAAATCAGACCCGCTAGAGATATGAATATTGGAGTTATCAGACATGGAACTTAAAATAACTCTGATAAATACTCAAGAATTCATGGCAAGATGGAAAATTGTGTCAAAGAACAAAAAAAGTGGTTTAAAAAATAACAGAAATGCATTAACTCAAAAATATAAAATTAAACTCAATAAATTAGATTAGCAGCAAATTACAACTCAAGAGAATTAGTGAAATGGAATATAAGTAAGAAGAAAATATTCAGACTGAACATGGAGCAAAAGGATGAAAGATACAAAAATGAATGTAAGAAATAGAGGGAGCACAGGGAAAATTTGAAGATTTTTCAAATTATAAGCCCAAGTGGATGGATTAAAAAGGAAACAGAAGTAATACTTAAGGAGAAATGGTTGAAAATTCTCTAAAATGAATTTATGAAATCCAATGAATGAAATCCAATCTATGAAATCCAATAAAGCATGGAGCCATAGATCCAAAAAATGCTACAAACCACTGGCAAATGCAAATGAAATTAGATCTAGACACATCACAGTCCTACTGTTGGAAACCGAAGACAGTGAGAAGACTATCATCAAAGAAGCAAAAATAAGACTAAGAGTTCATTTCATTGTCTCTGGCTTCCATTGTACCTATTGAGAAATCTACATTTTGTGCTGTTGTCATGCATTTTAATTCTTTATATGGCATATATATTTATGGCCAATGTTAACTTACATTTATGTACATCATTATCAAAATAAATGTAATTTCAAACAAAACTTTAAAAATCGGATTTTTACTAAAGACTATAGAAAAAAAACTATTTCTAGCTGAAGGAAAATAATTTCAGATGGAAAGATGGAGATGAAGAAAGGAATGAAGACCAAAGGAAAGAAGAATATTCTAATATAAAATGTATATAAACTGTATACATACAGATAACAAATATAAAATTAACATATACAACAATATAAAAAGCAGAAGTCAGTAATGGAGCTAAAATACTATATATGCCTGTTTAATAAGTTGCAAAAGTACCAATTTACATAATATTTTAAGAAGTCCAGGTCATGTGTTGACATCTTATAGATAGCAACTAAGAGTATAGTAAAAACAGCATATAATTAATAAGTTATGGTAGGGGGAAAATGAATAAAAGCATATCACTCAAAAGAAGCTATAAAAGGAAAAAAAGGGGAAAAAGCATAATAGGAGGAAAAGAGGGAAAAAAGAACATTTGAGACAAATTTAAAAAAACAACAAACAATGGAATGGTACCTTGTTTCTTTTCTGAAAATTATTCCCCAGTCATCCTAAGGTTTTTAGCAAATGTACTAACAACTGCATAGCTACAGATTAAAAAGCATATAGTCACATTATCCTCGGGTTAAATTTATGCAGAAATATATTTAGGTTAGAGTCTCAAGAACTTTTAACACCAAAGACTCTCTTTAAACCATAATTTTTGCTGAGAGCAAATGTAACTTAAAATCATTCATGATATAATGTACAATAACATGTTTAATGTCACATAATCTACAATTTTGCTTTTATACATCTACTGCATTTAAAATATTGTTTGTATTAGAATTTAGGCCCTGGAGAACTTTATTGTCACAACAGGGTATTAATATATGAAAAAAATTAGCTACTGCTTAAGCAGCACCTGCAAATCAAAAAGGAATTACTTTACCAGGTACCTTACATTTAATCAAAATCTTGAAATATACCAATTAAGCCAGCTTCTTCATCCCTATTTTATTTTATTTTTTTTTTCTTCATCCCTATTTTAAAAGAGACAAACATAGAAAATAAAACAGGCCTGAAGAAATATCTTGAATGATAGGATAATCAATTTTAACTACCTGCTCGATGAAAGGAATCTTCTGCAAAATCGGTGTCCTTAGCAAAAAATTAGAGACTCAAAAATTTAATTAGTGGAGCTGTGGTACAATAAACCTTTTATTCACACTCACCTATTCTGTATTGGATAATAAATCGTTAGACTTCAAATGTATGCGTGTCTATTTTTATACATACACAACTCCACTATTTTTCATCCTCATAATTTATCAGGAATATATTATTATCTATCATGCGTAGACTGAAATTTTAAGACCTAGCCAGGATATTTCCTGCACAAACTCACAGAATGAACTGGTAGCAGAAAAAGATCTAGGTTTCCAATCTTGCATTGCCTAGCACAGGATTCTTTCAAAATGTAGTATTCTATCTGTCCCAACGGTTTCCAAATTGTTTCAAATTCCAGACGTCCTGCTCACGATGCTCTCTGCCAGATTTTATAATGACTTGTTAAGCATGGTGCTGTCTCATCAGCACCACCCAGAATCCATTTTCAACTCTTCTCCCCATCAAAGCCTGACCAGCTCCCGTGAGATGAAAAGGTAAGACATAAACAGTAGTAATATCCATCTTCTATCACAAAGACCAAACTGTATTGACATCAAGTATTCATTCTCATCACATTAGCATTAACTAATATATATCAGGGTACCACAAGGTACCAATCATTGATTTGGCAAGTGCTATGAGGAATTTCATGGTCCCCATAAGCCATGAGATCAACGTTCCATCATGTTTTCATTCAGTAAGCATTTACTGGCCATGAAAAACTAACCAGACATTCTGTTAGTTGCTGTGAATGGTGGATGTTTCCCTTACTTTTATGATACCTAGACTCTGGTAGGGAACTACACATCAAATAATCACAAAAATAAGTATGTAATTCATATTATATATAAAGAACTGTCCACTGAGCCATATAGGATAACAAGAGCTGCTTGCTTTAAGAGTCTGGGAAAGCACTGATGAGAAGGTAACATTTGAGTTAAGATCTGAAGGGTGAACAGAAGTTAATTCATTAAAAACAATCTTTCCAGCAGAGGGGAAAAGAGAAAGACCAGGACTCCAGAGGAAGAATTGTTAAGAATTCAAAGAGGGCCACCTGGCAAGAACAAGACAATACCTTAAGATGATGATGCAAAGAGATGCAATGAAAATAACAGAGAAAGCTTCAGAGACACATTGAAAGTTCTGGTATTCATTCCTAAAAGTAATGGAAATGCACATCAGGCTATAAAACGAGGGATCAGCAGGATTCCATTCGAAATAGACAACATCTCCCAACCAGCTACATGAACAGGGGGTTACAGAAGGACTGCAGTTGTCTAGTAGACCATGAGAGAGAATGCCATTTTAAAATTGGTGGTAGCAGCAAAAGTTGGGAAAAAGAGATGGATTTCAGAGAAATTCAAGAGCTAAATTTGCAGGACTTAGGGATACTTCGGATGCGGAGAAATGAAAATGAAGAGCTCTTGCCTGGTGGCGTATAGAACTGAACAGACTGTGATGCTTTCTCACAATAGCAAGTACTGGGGAAGGTCTGGGGTTGAAGGAAGGAGAACGTGAATCCAGTTTTGGAAATGTTGAGTTTGAACTGCTTTTGAAATATCCAAGTGATGATGTCCAGTGAGCAGCTGCACATCAGGACTGTAGCCTAAGAGGGAGATAGGAATATAAATCTGGAGGACACAAATATATAAATAGTAACTGAAACCGTGAGTATGGATACAAAGTCATGAGGAACCTGGTCATTTACCAGACAGCAACAGGTCACAGAGTCTGACTTGTGCAGACCAAGGAACCAGAGACTCTCCTGGCTTAAAGCACTTACAGGTGTTATTAAACAGATGCCAAGGAAGATCAGTTGCAATGAGTTAAGTGTCAGATGTCAATGGTGCGGAGGTCAAATAAGACAACATATAAAAAACTATAATTCAATGAGCAGGACTGAAAAAGAATGATGCATAAAATGCCATGGAAGCACAGAAATGCGGCATTAACTCTGGGTGGAGCAAAGAGTTGATTAAAGGAAGTGACATTTAAACTGTGTTTGAAAAATGAGTAAGAGTTTCCCAGGCAAAGAAGTCAGGGGAAGAAGTCACTATTTCGTGAAGGTAGAGCTATTTCTCACACTCAGTCACTTTTGATTACCCTGCTTCCACATCTTAAAAGGGCAAAGCAGACATCCTCAGGTAGCAGCCTAGCTTCCATCACTGCCCCCACAGCCCACGAAATCAGAACATGAGGGAGAGAAATACAGTATTAACACAGCAACAAACATCATGTAAAGTCTCAGACTTAGGGAATAAAAAGAGCATTCCTGATTCTATAACAGACTGCATAGGAATGTTAAAAAAAAAGTTATAAAAGCAAAGTTATTATAAAAGCAAAAAATCAAATTAGAATGTAGAAAAATTCAATAGACATGGAATCATATGACCAGAATAACTTTCCCTCTCAAGCATTTTCAGCAAAAGGCTTCAAGCCGGATGACCACGGCCATCTTTTAAGTTATGAGGAACAATGTACCTTCTGATTGGTTTTGAAAGAATCCACAAATGCTAGATTACTATTTGTAGAACGAAGATCGCAATTTTACATACTGATACACTAAACTGAGAATACGCTGAATGTAAAACTATAGGAAAAATGGGTACCTAGTATTGGAAGAGTTGATTCAAAGCCACAGAGTCAAGTTATGTTTACCCTCTGAAATATTATAATTAATCCATTATTATTCACAAGACGAATCCGGGATAAACATTTCTGCATCCAGCAAAAAATTTAAAAAGAATGAAACCCTTATACTGCCCCTCCCTTTTTCCATGCTTTAACATTCACATAACAATTGTCACTGTTACTACTTGGTGGAATTTTACATTTTGAGCTCTTTAAAAGGAAAAGCACATTTCTTATTCCATTTACCTCCCATTTGTTTGAGAGTGCAGTAAACTGCAAACACGTGGATACAATTAAGTTGCCTATTAAACTGGGCATTCCGGAATCACGGGGATATCAATTTGGCTTTGAAAGTGCTGTTTTTTCAAGCTTGTTCAAGTGTGTTGAAGCATAAAAACATTAAAGATAATTAATGATAGGCTAGATAATTTCACCCTATGATGTTTTCCTAGCCTTACATGCTGGCTTCATTCCTCTTTCTGCCACACATTGTCCCCTTTGTTACACAGTACAGGGAAGGAACTGAAAATTAAAGGCACTGTCCCTGGAGGAATGCTTACAGATACGCATATTCTATAATGCAGCCCCTCCAAGGGGAAAAAAAAAAAAAAAAAAAAAAAAAACAGAGAAGAAGCAGTTTCCGTTAGGCGTCCTGCAAAAGGCCACAGGTAGGGATTTTGCTGGGTCTGAGCTATAGAGGCGGGTCTACATGTTCACAACACAGAGGATGGGGAACCTTTTAAGAGGTGAGGCCTAAACAAGACGGAACTGCTGCAGGGAGGGCCCTGGGGTGCGGTGGTGACATAACAGGGAGGGCCCTGGGGTGCGGTGGTGACATAACAGGGAGGGCCCTGGGGTGCGGTGGTGATATAACAGGGAGACAGCCGGCTGTGTACAAAAGGGTGGGGACACCCTGGGCCGCGAGGTGGTACCTGCGCAGGGTCGAGCGCCCCAGCCACTGAATCCCCGATCCAGAGATGCTCCCGGAGAAGCTGCTGGTAGCTGAGGCAGTGCTTCACCGCAGATGGCACATTCCCCATGGCAGGGCCTGGGACTGCAGACGGCGATAGGAGGGCGCCAGGAGCCGGGAGGAGAAGGATGCCGAGCGAGCTGCGCCAGCCCAGAACACGCCCCTCCAGGCCACCGGCGGCCAGCACGAGCCCTGCTCCTCCGCTCACTGCGTCGGCGCCGGGAGGGTGGGGAGCGGGCAGCACTCCCGGCCGCGCCCGGAGCTAAGAGTGCCGGAGGCACCTGCGGCGAAGGCCCGCGGCACCCGTAACCCGAGAAGAAAAGGAATTGAGCCCAAGGATGCTCAGGAGTGGCGCATTTTCCTTACTGCGCTGAGCGTGCCGGGCTCTCTGTACACGCTCCACTCTCCGACTTCTCACCTGATTCAGCTCTTAAGAGAAAGGGTGTAAATAAAAGAAAGGGCGCATGCGTTTTTGTGCCGGTGAGTTTGCTCCTTTCCAGCTGCAGACTTTCATGCTTAATGTAGATTTGCCCAGCGTTGAACTCACTTGAGTTTATGCTTGATGACAATAAGCTCTATTTTAAAATATTTTGAGCTCGTTTGCAAGGTTAAAACACAACCTAATAAAGGAGAAAATATAGAAAGTATTACATTAGGGGAGATGTCACAGGTATCTTGGTTGAGTCAGTAAATTGTCCTTAAGCTCGTACCACAAGTTAAGCACTGAACCGGAATCCAGTTGCTTAAGAGATGCATGGCTCCAAATTGTTAAAGCCCTAAAGGCTAAATTCATTGGGACTAAAAATGCTACATAAATCCTTAGGATATTAAAGGAGGGGTAATCTTTGGTGTGCAGGGGGTTGGTCCTGGAAAGGACCATTTCCCTACCACCTCTCCTTCATGGGCACACTTATCACCTGGACCCACTCTGAAACAGAGTGATTTCAGCAGCTTGCAACTGAACAGACATTCGTCAAGAACAGTCGTGTGCAGCCAAGCGTTAATGGCCAGGCATACCAGTCAGCTCTACCTGTCGCTGTAGCAAATAGAAATCCGAAGCTGGCTGATGTTGCACAACCAGATGAAAGGATCCAAAGATTGTCTTGTAAAACATAATATAAACACACTTAGAGGGAATTTAATACCCAGAATAAGGAAACAATCATTACTACTTGGGAAAGTGGTGAGACTTCCACCTTCCACAGGCAATAGAAATAAATCAGTCAAGGACAGAAAAAGGCAAAGAATAAGAGAGGTATTATGTAGATCCATGTAGTTCCTTAGTGGAACAGCACTGGAAAAGGCAAAGAGGAGAAGGGAATCTTAGACCTCACAGCTTTGACCAAGGAGGGTTAACTTGGAGAACATGCCCTGAGCTGCTAAAATGAAGTTGCCCAATTACTGGATGACTTTAAAACTCTTAAAGTACAAAAAACAAAACAAAAAAAACAAAAACAAAAACAAAACAATTATTATTTTCCTGAAAGTTACAATTTTATAGGAGTGAATTCGTAGAGCTAAATCTATTCTATGTTGCCTTTAGCGGAGCTCAATGGTTAATTATTTTTCTTCCACAAATGAATGCATTCTGGTTGCACCAATGCCTATTACCTTTTTTTTTTTTCTCTCCCTGTTGTAATACTATAATAGGAAACATTGTTTCTGAAAGAATTTAAAAGGTACAATTTGAGCAACAGTAAACAAGGTAACTTTCAGAATGGAGTCAGTCCTTTAAAACTTGAAATAGTTCTGACAGTTAATAGTGAAGTCTAAGCTTTTGGAGAATATGACTTCTGAGATTAGCCAAAATTATATGTTCCTTTGCTATGAAGAACACCTAGAAGTAAACTTTACTGCTTAATAGTTTTCTAAATAGGAAGGTCTTCAGAAAATGCCATATCCCAAATAGTTCACCAAAGTAATATAGTGGGGTTTTGGTTTTTTGTTTTTGTTTTGTTTTGTTTTGTTTTGTTTTTTGGAAAAGACTTTAAAATATGGAAATATTTGTTGACATAGACTTAATGCCTTTAATATGGAAATGCTGTAATATCAAAAATGTAACCTTTAATTCCTGTAATTACCAAAATCATTAGCAATAATAAGGACCAAATATCTTAAGAATGTTAACTCTCACAAATGAAAGAGCATGAAAATAGATGGGCTTTTGCTGGAAGATACAGTTTGATATTAAAGTTAATTATGAATGCTGAAAATGTATAAACTTTTACAGTTACATTAGTGTACATCTTTCTTTTTTATCATTAGAATGAAATTTCAATATGTACTCCTGTTAGTGCAAATCAAGAAAGCTCTAGATGAAATGAGAGTAGATACAGAAAATCCCTGTGGCGGGCAATGTAGCTCTTTCTCCCCATAAGCAGGTTAAGAAACTTGAGCTCTTCAGAGAAGTATAGGAAATACTTTCTAAAAATCACAAAGTGTGTGGTGTATCATGATCATTGTGCATCAGAACTAAGCTATTTCTGTTTCATTGCATTTCAGTCTTTCACATATAAGATCCAAAAAATCATTGCAAATTAAAAGCAATTTAAGTTCCTGTTTCCTCTAGTGAATATAAATAACTTTCCATTCAAAACATTCACATGTATCTGTCTTTCCTGAATTGTTCTTCACTCCCTTCCCTCATTAAGCTGCTACCAAAAATCCGATCTCTCAAGAAGAGATGTCAATTAACATCTTGGACCCATCCATTGTCTCTCTGTGTACTCCTGTTGACTTCTCTGCCACATTTCTCTTTGAAAGACACCACCATAGCACAGTGAGGGAGAGAGGCTTCACTATGGTTTTAGATCACCAGAGATGGGAGCATGGTTCCACCACTTACAAACTGAGTGACCTTCAGCAAGTTCTTTAGCTTCTGTTTCCTTATGTATAGGAGGGCAATGACAAAGTATCCTACCTGACATAGCTATTGCAAAGATTAAATGAGCTACAATATATAAAGTTATGAACACATGGTCTCTGGCACAGAGTAGGTGCCCAATAGATTTTAGCTATTATTACTACGGTGGTTCTGGCTCTCTGTTTTATTTTGCATTCCTAAAATCACATTGTATAGCCGGAGAAATTTTTGAAAATATATATATGACCACTATTTCTAAGCTTAAAATTCTTAGAGATTTCTCATAATTTTGCTGAGAAGTTCATTAAAATGACACTCAAGTTTTCTTGAGAATGCTCTTAGTTATTTTTCCAGTCCTATCTCCTATCTATTTCCAAACTTGTTAACTGCAGAAATCTCAAAGTATTTGCAATTCTCAAAATTCCAGGGCTCTCCCGTGCTGTACTATCATTTGAATCTTGTTCCATATTATACACATTTTGGGAAACACAAAAGATTCATGAAGATATCAGTGAATTCAACCATCGCTCTAATGCTAGAAATATTTTAACATATTTTCTCTCAGAAAGAAAATAAATTAACATTCTTCTGTCTCTGCTTTTTATTCTGCCCTTTTCATTTAACATTGAATTAAATTCTTTCAAACTATTATGCTAATGGCTATGCAATATTCCTACATGTACATATAATCAAAATCATTTTTAATAATCTTCTAAAGCATAGCCTTTTACTTATTTTTGAAAGGGAGATAGATAGCTAGAATACAATCATGTGAATGTTTATATAAAAATTGTCTAATTAATCTTCCAAAAACAACCCACTAGTGGAAATCTTCCGCAATGGTTTTATTTCTGTCAATTTCTATTTTTGTTTTTAACAAAGTTTTGTTTCCTATATAAGCCTTTCCTCATGTTGTTAGTAATTTACTAATATAAGTTGATCCTTGGTGAAGGCTTTTTTTAAAAGGTTTTATTTATTTATTTGACACAGAGAGAGAGAAAAAGCACACAAACGGGGAGCAGCAGACAGAGGCAGAGGGAGAAGGAGAAGTAGGCTTCTTGCTGAGCAAGGAACCCAATGTGGGGTTCAATCCCAGGACCCTGGGATCATGACCTGAGCGGAAGGCAGAGGCTTAACCGACTGAGCAACCCAGGTATCCCAAGGCTCCCCCCCTCAATGGGAATCTTGTCTGGGTTACTTATACATCCCTACAGAATGGCTTCACTTTGGTTTGGTGGGGATTTACAATGAGTTTGGTGTGACAGTTCTGGGATTTATTTTTTGTTAAAATCTTAGCTTGGGGTACCATAAGAACATTATGAACCTGGAACTTAAAACCATGAACAATGGAATTTGGCTTCAGTTTTCTTACAGGGATATCACTTCCCACTCACATGCTCAGTTGAACCTTTTCCATCTCATATAAATGGAACTGACTTTGGAGACCCAACGGCTCATGATCTTGGCTCAGTTAGCTCCCTTTCTCAGATGGTCATTGGATCTTCCATTCCTATGCAATAAAAGTCCCAACCTCTGGCTATAGAGACCTGTACCCTTTTGTGGGCTTCTTGGCAATATTTAGTCCCTAGGTTTATCCTGGGTATCAGTGTCTGAGGGGAGGGACCAGCATCTCTCACATTAGCTAAGTCTTCCATACTTATCAGAATTCTAACTGGAATTTTTTTTTCTTTATGATTACTTTGTTTGCACATATTTTTCAGTTCTTGGAATTCCTCTCACCTCTAGGAATGCAAAAGTAGAATCTAGGAGATGGTGAAATGAACTGAGAACATTAACTTGGAGAACCTGCAAAACTCATGGTAGAGTTCCTATATTTTGACGCATCTGCAAAAAAGAAAATTAGACAGAAGCCATATGCTCTCTTTACACACTCCCATCCCTCTCCCTATCTCTTCTCCATATAAAGTGACAACAATAAATTACATAGCTATACATTGGCTGTATCCTAAACAAAGGATATATCCTCTCAAAAATAGAATGGGGATGGGTTTGTATTCCAGAGGCTAGTCAACCCAAAATGGGGTAGACTGACCACTATCAATCCTCTTGAATGATAAGTTCTTGGGGGAGAAAGGTCTAGTTAAAACAGCTTATTCTGTGAGTCCCTTTGGTCCCAAAGATGGTTGTTTAAGGGTTTGTACGATGACAGCATGAATAAAATCAGAAGCAAGTGAAAAAATCAAAATAATAATAGTAATAAGTGCCAAACTGGCATGTAGCCAAGGTACCTGCTGGGCAGGGATCAAAGACACATATGGTGAGTCTCAAACAATGATGCTGTAGAACTTTGGCAAGTATCATAAGGCTAATGTGCTCCAGCCTTAAACAATAAAAAAGAAAGAATGAAAACAACTTCGTTACCAACACTGGATGATACCTAAGGGGAAGCAAAGCTTTCATCGTCTCAGTTTTATTGCTGAAAAATTTAGATAACTTCTCACATATGTTATGTCTGGCTGATCTAAACTGATGGGAAGGATAACAGTGTGTTTAAAAACATTCTTGGCATTTCGTCCCTAAAATCAAAGTTCCATGAACAATAGCATTGTTTTAAAATAGAGCATTTTTTGAGAGTAAGTAATGAGATCTATCTTACCAAAATAACACCCCACCCAGGTGATGAATACCTGGTACCAGATACAGAAATCAGAACAAAGCTGCAAACCACATTTCTCCAGATGCAGGAGTCTATTTCTTCTTTCACTAATTCAGAAGGATCCAAAAGCATTACCTTTGCAGCTATATTGTAAAATAAAAGGTAAAGGCAGTGACTGTTCGTTGACTATTATTAGTTCATTAGATGGCTGCAGTGCATATAATTTTTGCCAATAGATATAAAGTATCTTTCCACTCCATTACCTACAAACTCAGACTCTATTTGAAAAATGTTTGTATCAATCATTTGATGTATTTTGATGGTTCATAGTAAATGTGACCTTAACAGGTAAACTATATTAACTCTTACCCATGAACAGTATCATTTTTTGAATCTGTTATCAAGCAGTATTGAATGAGAAAACAAGTCAATATCAATTACACATACAAAGCACTTGGTATTTTGCTTTGCACAGAGTATGTGTTCAATAATACATCTTCGCCTTCTATCTTTTCTCCTCTTTTCAAATCAAATCAGTTCACTGTTAAGAATATGTGATATTGCCCCAGTTGGAGGGAATCTATAAAGCCTGAATTTAACAACTTCTATAGAACATTAGTTTAATTCACTAAAGAGATCTTTTTGATGCTCAGTAGTTAGTGGGAAAACAAATTTGGACAAACATATGTGACATATCCTCTTGGCTTTAAGGGTCTCCCATTCTAGTGGTGACATCCAAAGAAAACAAAAATTAAAATGTATACATATATAATATCATATAGTAGCAGATGTATTTTAATTAGATGAATGTAAGACATTAAATGCCACAGTTATAGAATCTAGATTTAAAAAAAATTATAGTATAATTTGCATATTCATTAAGTGTGCATTAAGTATTTAATTGCATAAGTATAGGGCACTATACTACCGTGTGGGGAGTAATGATGAACAAGCAGTCTTTAACACAAAGAGACTTCTAATTTTCTAGTGAAATATACCACTCAAATATCTACAACAAAACAGTCTGTTGGTAAGTGCCAAGTAATAGTATAAGTTGATAACTGGAGCAGAGCACATTCCATTTTCAGTTAGGAACATAAGAGTAGGCACAAAGAAAAAGGGCACATTGAGAGGATTGGACAGACCAAGCCCATCATGGTGAAGGCAGCAGGATGGGGCAAGGAAGATAACTGATAACAGGCTACATTACTACCAAGAACTATCAAGACATGGAAATAACTTCAAATAGAAATCTTCATAAAAGAACCGGATATAATGATATTTTTATGTTCATGATTCCTTCAGGATAGAAATTATAGATACAATGATCCTTTTCAGCTTTGCCACAGATGAACATAAACACATACATCCACTGGAGGTGTTAAAGAGAATAATTTTAAAGTGTTTATTTTGCAAGTCAGGCTTTTATATACAGATTTAGAATTTTAAAGTGTGTCATACCTGTTCTGGTGAGCAGGGGAGGAAAGGTGGTTTTTATTAAGTGACAAGATCTATAACGCACTCCACTGGATACTTTGACAATGTGCATGAATTCTCATTTCCATTTAATTGCTGCAGAAACTGAGGCTCAGCGATCTTGAACAACTACACCAAAATCAAAAGGAAGCATGAGAGGGCACCTGGGTGGCTCAGTTGGTTAAGCGACTGCCTTCTGCTCAGGTCATGATCCCGGAGTCCTGGGATCGAGTCCCACATAAGACTCCCTGCTCGGCAGGGAGTCTGCTTCTCCTGTGGACTTCTCTCCTCTCATGCGCTCGCTCTCGCTCTCTCTCTCTCTCAAATTAAAAAAAAAAAAAAATTTTTTTTTAAAAGGAAGTATTAGAAGCGGGTTCAAATTTGTGTCTCTCAAACCCTTTGCCTTACCTTTTTCATGTCATGGTTTTCAAGAATAAACAGACATTCTTCATACACACATAGTCATTTTGTTGCTCATAACCCTTTCTAGAAAAGGAAACCTTTGCTCAGAGAGGTTATAATGTTTACTGTAGGGCTCAGTCTTCTAATTCTGATATCTATGAGATTACCACAATGTATGGAGGAACCAATCTTATCTTAAGTATGAAATTCGAGGACGTTTCCAGGCTTGATATTAAAAGTACTTTCCGTGATGTTAACATAAGGTTAAAGAACTCTCCTCATAACATCAGCACCTGTATCTTCTCTGTCTTATTTTAGGGTGTAAGACTAAGCTCTAGGTCCTCAAGAAAACTTGCAGAGGAGGATACTTCATCTTGATAATCACATGTGGTGGTGATTGGTAGTATTTCTCTTTGTAGAAGTTATTTAAGCCATGAACTTATGTCCAGGCTATTAAGTTTATCAAAACATCTATTCAAAGAAATTGTGATTTTTCAGTTTCTGGTGACTTTTTATTTTTCCTTCTCTGTCCCCGGGAGTACTTAGTATATTCACCCACATATTGTATGGTATTTTTTTTTCCTGAACTAATGAAGTTCTACTCTACCAATTAAGGAAGTTTTTCCATCATGGAAAAAGTAGTTGCCGTGCCAATACTTGCCCAGTGTTCTCTTGGAAGTACAAGTCTCTGGAGAATTCACAACTGATTGGATAATGGAGTCCCTTCCTAACTAAAATGCCGTTACTCCAAGAACATTTTAGTTAAAAACTGTAAGGGCAGAAAGTCATAAGAGTGCATTAATAAGTAGCATTACACAATGCCCTGCATTTTTCTGACCTCAAATCTCCACTAAATTCACAAATGGAAATGCCTCAATATGAAAAATACAAATTTTTAAGATAATAATCTATAGTTATTGTACAATGTAGTACTAATTTTTACAGCTTTCAAAAACTCATACATGGTGTTTAGACAACTTTTCACTCACTCATTTAAAGTTTGAAATTAACTAAAAAGTTATAAACGCACCTGAGCCCAAAGTGAGGGTAGGAAGGGAAACAGGAGCCTTAAATTCAGGTTTTTGAGATGCCCCTCTTCCTGCTCTGTCCCTGTTGTCCCTGTTCTCCTCAGTGTTGGCCCAATATCTTCTATTTCACCTTCTTACTCTATGCTGTAGGAACATACTTGTTGTCTTATATGTTTCATTATTCCTTCAGAAGCTTTTTCCACCCCATAATTACAGATCCATAGAGAATTCTGATTCTTGGTAACTCACAGTTTGCTTAGCAGAAGCTTAGAAAATACAGAGTTAATGTTGGGATTTTCAGCATTCTTTGCAACATTTTGAAAATGTTTTTTGGCCTTTAAGCTTCATCTTCAACAACAGAATAATGTAAATCATTGTTTCTCAACCTCAGCACTATTGCTATTTTGGACCTGCTAATTCTGTGTGGGGGGGTTGTCCTGTGCATTGTGGAAATTTTAGTAGAATCCTTGCTCCAACCTGCTAGATACTAGTAGCCTTTCCTAAGTCATGACAACTAAAATCATCTCCAAGCACCGCCAAATGTCCCTTGGGAGGCCGAAACCACCACTGGTTGAGAATCGCTGGTGTAATGATGATGACAATGACTTAACCATGCGACGAGAACTATGTTAAGTACTTTACACATTACCTAATTGATGAGAAGGGTTTTGTGATTCTTATTTTCCAGCTGAAACAGTTGAGCACAGAGAAGTTAACTAAATCATATAATAACACATGGCTAGTTAGTAAAACAGCTAGAATTCAAATCCAAGCAGTCCGACGTCATTTTTTATCATCAGGCTCTAGATGCTTTGCTGGAATCACACTAAGCAAGAATGGAATTCATCAAAAACATGGATAATTTTAGGGTTACACTTTTTTCCCCTGATTTCAAACATTTAACCCGTGGAAAAGAGATTTCCTACAAATGTAAAACCTCTCCTGATAAGTAGATTCCCTTATTCCCTTAGCCTTGTTCATTGAGTTGTTGAAATTCCATCAAAGACCAGATTTCTGGGGTGCCTGGGTGGCTCAGTGAGTTAAAGCCTCTGCCTTCGGCTTGGGTCATGGTCCCGGGGTCCTGGGATCGAGCCCCGCATCGGGCTCTCTGCTTAGCGGGGAGCCTGCTTCCCCCTTTCTCTGCCTACTGGTGATCTCTTTCTCTCTGTCAAATAAATAAATAAAATCTTAAAAAAAAAAAAAAGACCAGATTTCCCATGCAGAGATTTAAAGCTCAATCCAAGGAACTAGATTCCTGAGATTACATCCTGACAGAAGCATAGTTATGAGTATTTTACTTTATAATCACTCAAATATTAAGATGTTCTATATATTTTTATTAGCATTAGTGCGAAACAAAATCTTTAAAATTATTTTATGAATCCTTTGTCTCTTAACATTCAAATATCATCTTCTCATAAATAATAGTCCACAAAAATTTGATGTCTTTTGGTACCTATGTTAACTATGTGTGGCAGAAGTGACATTTTCACACAAAATAAAGACTATCATACAGCATAACTTATAAAGGCTTTGCTTCTATAAGTACCATGTCTTCAAAAAATAGGATATCTCTCGATTTAAAACCTTGTTTTGTTTCATGCTGACTATAAAATGTTGTAAGGAGTTGTGTCTATTAATCGAAGTTTTAAGCACGGTTAATTTATATAATATTAAATACCTGATAAGTATTCCCTCCTTCCAAGCTTCTAGGGAAGTTAACTGTAGTAAGAACAACATTAACTTAACTTGCATTTATTTATGTTTTTAATTTTTTTATTAACATATAATGTATTATTTGTTTCAGGGGTACAGGTCTGTGATTCATCAGTCTTACACAATTCACAGTGCTCAACATAGCACATACCCTCCCCAATGTCCATCACCCAGCCACCCCATCCCTCCCACCCACCTCCTCTCCAGCACCCTTCAGTTTGTTTCCTGAGATTAAGAGACTCTTATAGTTTGTCTCCCTTTCTGGTTTCATCTTTTTTCATTTCTCCCTCCCTTCCCCTATGATCCTCAGTCTTGTTTCTCAAATTCCTCATATCAGTGAGATCATGTGATAATTGTCTTTCTCTGATTGACTTATTTCGCTCAGCATAATACCCTCTACTTCCATCCATGTCATTGCAAAATGGCAAGATTTCAATTTTTGATAGCCGTGTAATATTCCACTGTATATTTATACCATCCATTCATCTGCTGATGGACATCACAGTTCTTTCTATAGTTTGACTATTGTGGATATTGCTGCTATAAACATTCAGGTGCATATGCCCCTTCAGATTACTACATTTGTTATCTTTAGGGTGAATACCCAGTAGTGCAATTGCTGATTCATAGGGTAGCTCTATTTTTAACTTTTTGAGGAACCTGCATGCTGTTATCCAGAGTGGCTGCACCAACTTGCATTCCCACCAACAGTGTAGGAGGAATCCCCTTTCTCCACATCCTCACAAGCACCTGTCATTTCCTGACTTGTTAATTTTAGCCATTCTGACTGGTGTGAGGTGGTAGCTCATTGACGTTTTGATGTATTTCCCTTATGCCAAGTGATGTTGAGCAGTTTTTCATTTGTCTGTTGGCCATTTGGATATCCTCTTTGCAGACATGCCTGTTCATTGATTGGATCATTTGTTCTTTGTGTGTTGAGTTTGATAAGTTCTTTATATTTTTGGATACTAGCCCTTTATCTGATATGTCATTTGCGAATATCTCCTCCCATTCTGTCAGTCGTCTTTTAGTTTTGTTGACTGTTTCCTTTGCTGTGCAAAACCTTTACATCTTGATGAAGTCCCAATAGTTCATTTTTGCCCTTGCTTCCCATGCCTTTGTCAATGTTTCTAGGAAAAGTTGTTGCAGCTGAGGTCAAAGAGGTTGCTGCCTGTGGTCTCAAGGATTTTGATGGATTCATGTCTCACATTGAGGTCTTTCATTCATTTTGAGTCTATTTTTGTGTGTGGCATAAAGGAATGATCCAGTTTCATTCTTCTGCATGTGGCTGTCCAATTTTCCCAACACCACTTGTTGAAGAGACGGCCCTTTTTCCATTGGACATTCTTTCATGCTTTGTTGAAGATTAGTTAACCATGGACTTGAGGCTTCATTTCTGGGCTCTCTATTCTGTTCCAGGTATCTGTTTTTGTGCCAGTACCATAATGTCTAGATGATGACAGCTTTGTAATATAGCTTGAAGACTGGAATTGTGATGGCACCAGCTTTGGTTTTCTTTTCCAACATTCCTCTGGCTATCGAGGGCCTTTTCTGGTTCCATATAAATTTTAGGATTATTTGTTTCATTTCTTTGAAAAGTGTTGATGGTATTTTGATAGGGATTGCATTAAATGTGTAGATTGCTCTAGGTAGCATAGACATTTTCACAATATTTATTCTTCCAATTCATGAGTATGGAAAATCTTTCCATTTCTTTTTGTCTTCCTCGATTTCTTTCATGAATATTCTATAGTTTTCTGAGTACAGATTCTTTGTTTCTTTGGTTAGATTTATTCCTAGGTATCTTATGGTTTTGAGTGCAATTGTAAATGGAATCAACTCCTTAATTTCTCTTTCTTCTTACTTGTTGGTGTATAGAAATGCAACTGATTTCTGTGCATTGATTTTATATCCTGACACTTTACTGAATTTCTGTATGAGTTCTAGCAGTTTTGGGCTGAAATCTTTTGGTTTTTCCACATAAAGTATCATATCATCTGCAAAGAGTGAGAGTTTGACTTCTTCTTTGCCAATTTGGATGCCTTTTATTTCTTTTTGTTGTTTTATTGCTGAGGCTAGGACTTCTAGTACTATGTTGAATAGCAGTAATGATAGTGGATAGCCCTGTGGTGTTCCTGACCTTAGGGGAAAAGCTCTCAATTTTTCTCCATTGAGAATGATATTTGCTGTGGGATTTTCATAGATGGCTTTTATGATATTGAGGTACATGCCCTCTATCCCTACACTGTGAAGAGTTTTGATCAAGAAAGGATGCTGTACTTTGTCATATGATTTTTCTGCATTTATTGAGACTGCCATAAGGTTCTTGTTCTTCCTTTTTTTTTTTAATTTATTTTCTTGTTCTTCCTTTTATTAATGTATTGTATCACACTGATTGATTTGTGGATGTTGAACCATCCTTGCAGTCCAGGAATAAATCACACTTGGTCGTGGTGAGTAATTGTTGTAATGTCCTGTTGGATCCTATTGGCTAGTATTTTGGTGAGATTTTTGTATCCATGTTCATCAGGAATATTGGTCAGTGATTCTCCTTTTTGTTGGGGTCTTTGTCTGGTTTTGGGATCAATGTAATGCTAGCCTCATAAAATGAGTTTGGAAGTTTTCCTTCCATTTCAATTTTTTGGAACAGTTTCAGGAGAACAGGTATTAATTCTTTTTTAAATGTTTGGTAATTTTCCCTGGGAAGTCATCTGCCACTGGGCTTTTGTTTGTTGGGAGATTTTTGATTACTGCTTCAATTCCTTACTGGTTATGGGTCTGTTCAGGTTTTCTGTTTCTTCCTGCTTCAGTTTTGCAGTTTTTATGTCTCTAGGAATGCACCCATTACTTCCAGATTGTTTGATTTACTGGCATATGCTTGCTTGTAATATGTTCTTATGATTGTTTGTATTTCTTTGGTGTTGGTTGTGATCTCTCTTCTTTCATTCATGATTTCATTAATTTGGGTTTTCTTCTATATTTGATAAGTCTGGCCCAGGGGGTTTATCAATCTTATTAATTCTTTCAAACAACCAGCTCCAACTTTTGTTGATCTGTTCTACTGTTATTTTGGTTTCTATTTCATTGATTTCTGCTCTGTTCTTTATTATTTCTCTTCTCCTGCTGGGTTTAGGCTTTATTTGCTGTTCTTTCTCCAGCTCCTTTAGGTGTAGGGTTAGGTTGTGTATTTGAGACCTCTCTTGTTTCTTGAAAAAGGCTCATATTGCTATATACTTTCCGTTTAGGATTGCCTTTGCTGCGTCCCAAGGATTTTGAACAGTTGTGTTTTCATTTTCATTTGTTTCCATGATTTTTTTTTTTAATTCTTCTTTAATTTCCTGGTTGACCCATTCATTCTTTAGTAGGATGCTCTTTAGCCTCCATGTATTTGAGTTCTTCCCAACTTTCCTCTTGTGATTGAGTTCTTGTTTCAAAGCATTTTGGTCATAAAAATATGCAGGGAATGACCCCAATCTTTTGGTACCAGTTGAGACCTGATTCGTGACCCAGGATATGATCTATTCTAGAGAATGTTCCATGTGAACTAGAGGAGAACATTTATTCTATGGCTTTGGGATGAAATGTTCTGAGTATATCTATGAAGTCATCTGATCCAGTGTATCAGTTAAAGCCTTTATTTCCTTGTTGATCTTTTGCTTAGATGATCTGTCCATTTCAGTGAAGGTGGGTGTTAAAGTCCCCTACTATTATTGTCTTATTGTTGATGTTTTTCTTTGAGTTTGTTATTAACTGGCTTATATAATTGGCTGCTCCCACATTAGGGGCATAGATATTTAAAATTGTTAGTTCTTTTTGGATAGACATCTTAAGTATGATATAGTGTCCTTCCTCATCTCTTATTACAGTCTTTGGTTTAAAATCTAATTTATGTGATATAAGGATTGCCACCCCACCTTTCTTTTGATGACCATTAGCATAGTAAATTGTTTTCTACAACCTCACTTTAAATCTGGAGGTGTCTTTGGGTCTAAAATGAGTCTCTTGCAGACAGCATATCAATGGGTCTTTTTTTTTTGTTTTTTTTTAATCCAATCTGATATTCTCTGTCTTTTGATCAGGCCATTTAGCTCATTAACATTCAGGGAAACTATTGAAAGATATGAATTTAGTGCCACTGTATTGCCTGTAGGTTGACTGCTGCTGTATATTGTCTCTATTCCTTTCTGCTCTATGTTACTTTTAGGTTCTCTCTGCTTAGAGGATCCCTGTGCATATTTCCTGTAGGGTTCATTTGGTATTCACAATTTCTTTTAGTTTTTTTCTGTCCTGGAAGCTTTTTATTTCTCCTTCTATTTTCAGTGACAGCTTTCCTGGATACAGTATTCTTGGCTGCATATGTTTCCCATTTTGTTTTTTGAGTATATCATGCCAGTCCTTTCTCACCTTCCAGGTCTCTGTGGATGGGCCTGCTGCCAATCTAATGTTTCTGCCATTGTAGGTTACACACCTCTTGTCTGGAGCTACTTTCAGGATTTTCTCTTTGTCTCTGAGACTTGTAAGCTTTACTATTAGATGATGGGGTGTTGACCTTAATTTATTGATTCTGAAGGGGGTCCACTGTCCCTCTGGATTTTGATGCCTGTTTCCTTCCCCAAATTAGGGAAGTTCTCCGCTATGATTCATTCCAATATACCTTCTGCTCCTCTCTCTCTTCTTCTTCTGGAATCCCAATTATTCTAATAGTTTCATCAATAGTATCATTTATCTCTCAGATTCTCCCGTGATCTAGTAGTTGTTTATCTCTTTTTCTCAACTTCTTTACTCAGCATCATTTTGTTTTCCATATCACTAATTCTCTCTTCTGCCTCATTTATCCTAGCAGTTATAGCCTCCATTTTTTATTGCACCTCATTAATAGACTTTTTGATTTCAACTTGGTTAGATTTCAGTTCTTTTATTTCTCCAGAAAGGGATTCTCTAGTATCTTCTATGTTTTTTTTTAACCCTAGCCCTTATCTTTATAATCGTCATTCTGACTCTAGTTCTGACATTTTACTAATGTCCATATTATTAGGTCCCTGGAAGTCAGCACCGCCTCTTGTTATTATTATTTTTTTTGAGGTGAGTTTTTCCGTTTTGCCATTTTGTCCAGAGAAGAATAGATGCATAAGAGAACAAAATGCTAAAAGGGTAACAATGGCCCCAGAAAAATATACACTGAAGAAATCAGAAGAGATGCAAAACCAGGAGGAAAATAAAGGGAAAAAAAATATGATCAGGCTGATGAATAGAGCAGAGACACACTTTTAAAGAAAGAAAAACTCATATATGTAAAAAATATGAGTAAATATGATGAAGGGATGGTATATGACTGTAAAGATGAAAAATAAAAAGGATGTTAAAAAAAGAAATTGATTGAAATTGAATTGGTTGAAAAAAGAAAGAAAGAAAAAAAAGAATATGATCAGGTGGTATGAGACTAATACAAAGCCATATACTAGATTTATGGTATATTTTGGTCTGTTAGAAGAAAATTTTAAAAAAATGAAAAAGGAATTGATAAGATGTTGGTTAAAAAAGGAAAGAAGAAAAATTCAAAAAATAGAAAAAGAAAAAAAATAATGAAAATTTTAAAAATTAACTTTGCAATTCTAAAGAATCATGGGAAAAAAACCATGCATTCTATGTGCTGTATTCCCCTACTGCTGAAATTTTGTGGTTGTCATTGATCAGTAAACGTGGTCTTGGCTGGGTGTTCTTGCTGGCTTCTGGGGGTGGGGTCCATTGCAGGGATTCTCAAATGTCTTTGCCCCAGGTGGAATTGCACCCCACTTGCCAGGGGCCAGGCTAGGTAATCTGCTCTGGTTTGCTCTTGGCAGTTTTTGTTCCCTGAAACTTTTGATACAGATTTAGAGGACAAGAATGAAAATGGAGGCCTCCCAATCTCTGGGCCTGGAGGTATCGAGAGCTTGGGGCCCCACTCCTCAGTGAGTCCTCAGAGAAAAGCAGTCAACTACTCGTCTCTCCTTGGTCTCTGGCCACACTCCATGCTCACCTGGCTTGTGACTGAACGTTCCTGTCTCTGGCTCATGACCCCATTTAGAGTTTCCAAATCCAGCAGATTCCTGCAGTGTGCTCCCAAGTCACTCTTTCCATGGGAGGAAGGGGAATCTCCCCATATCTGTCGCTTGTTAGGTCCCTGCTCAAAGAGCAGTGGCCCAACTGTGCTGGGGATCATAGTTTATGGCAACCCCAAGTTGAGAGCCCTGTCTTTGCAGCTGGCTTCCCCACTTTGATACGTGGGAGCTCTGCCATACTGAGGCACCCCTGGTCTTTCTGTAACCCTGAGGGTCCTGAGACCACACTGTCCCAGTGAGGGTTCCACCCGCCGCTTGGCCACAGGAGCAAAGTCCCTCAGCGGAGCAGACTTCTAAATGTTCTGATTTTGTGCTCCTCTCCTAAATCACTTGCTGGTAGCCAGCTGAGGGAGGCTCCATCCCCCGCAGTCTATCTCCCCAAATATCACCTCAGATTCACTTCTCTGAATGACCACTTCTAGAACATGGTCGCATTTCTGTTCATAGAATTCCTGCTATTCCTTTCTTTGATCTCCTCTTGAGTTTGTAGGTATTCAGAATGGTTTGATAACTATCTAGCTGAATTCCTGGGACTAGCTCCAAACCTCCTTAACTTGTATTTATTGACTGATTTCTATATGCCACACACTATATTAACAGTTCTTTATATACTAACTCATTTAATCTTAATAACAACCCCTTTATGTAGGTATCTTTAATATCCCCATTGTGGAAGCAAAGAATTAGAACCATAGAGAGATTAAAGAACTTGACCAAAGTCACATGATTTAGTTTGGTGGGTTTAGTTAAATCCACACAGTTTGGCACCAAAGCTGTAATGGAATCGCATATGTATACTACCCTCCTAAAGTGGGAGAATTATCAACGTATTTTATTAGTCATCTTTTGGTAGAATAATTAAATTAGAACACCTATCTTGTATTGACACAAGTAGGGAAAATGTACTTGGTCTCTTAAAAACTGTACCATCTATAAGAAATTCTTGACAGCAGAGGGTAAGGATTTCATCTTATGAAGAAATGAATTCATAATTATAAAAATGCTTCTGAATTCAATGATTCTAAATTATTATATAGACAGTTAATTTCTTTCCTTTCTTCCCCCTCTCATTAGTTCAAATATCTGGGTCCTCTATGTCTTTCACATCACCTGTCAGTGAGACAGCTTTTCTAGTTTGCTTGGGTCAGTCCCAGATTATACTTGTTCTGGTGACCTATATAGTATTTAGAATTTCCTGAATTTCTCATTTTTAACAAACAATTTTATTTAATAATTGTATTAGAATAAGCCAGGATGGGTTATATTAACTTCCAGCTTCTCATCTTAAACCATAATCTCATCTTTCAGAGTGTGAGACATTTGTTCTGAAAATGGAGTTCTCACTTTAACACGTGGTTAAATCTGTAAGGGGACCAGCATCAAGACTCTTTCTTTATTTGATCTTTTCCAGATGCAACATGTAACTACTATCTCCTTTTCAAGGACAGCATGCAGGGTGCCAGCTGATCAAATAAAATGTGCTTTGTGAGAAGCAGCTAGGGACAGCTAATTCTATGTGATCTTGGGTGGTGTTGGTCAAAAAAGAAATCTCCCCATCAGCCCCAGCTGGTCCCTTGGTCTCCCCAGCTGGCTCTTTTTCCATGACCCCTTCCTGGTCTTGTGAGATATCTGAGACTGACAGAATACCAATCCTCTGGGCCAGAGGGAAATATTGAAAATCAGAGGCTGAGGGAACAGGGGCTGAGCAGTCCTGCTAGAGTATAGATTATAGTGAATGCTCTGGATATTGCAGAGTATTAAAAATCGTACAACATAAATCTACAAGTGTTCATTGGATTTTTACTTACACTTGTACTTTTTATTTTGTAATAAAATCTTTGATAGTAATCTCATGAGAAAACAGCAGTGTGGGTTTAGAGTAATAGGTTCTGAATTTCCATTTCTCAAGAAAGTTGATGATGCGCTTATAATTAAAACAAAATGTATTTCACTATTTACCATCTACCCTGGGAGTTGTACTGATCACATTAAAATCGAAAGACAAATCTACAACAGAAGCATCAAGATTTTAAGAATACTGCACCCAAAGACAACTTCTAAACACATAAACAAGTAGAGGTGGGGCATATATTAATCTATAAAGCATGACTTTTCATTTAGTTAAGTAACTACCCTAAGTTAACCTTCCAATTTACTTCCTAAGACTCTGGGTCTTTTGTTTCTGTATATTTGTGTGTGTGTGTGTGTGTGTGTGCACATGTGAATAGTAAAGATAGGGTTGTTAATATATTCATCCATGAGAAAGAGAACTTGTAAGTCATACCTGTTTATTAGTGTTCAGAAATTTCAATGGAAGAACAGTTTAGCTAATTACCACAAAAGTTTTGTTTCCCATCTAATTCATGGAATCAAAGCAAAGATGTTGAAATGTATTCCACCAAGGTAAAGATCTGACTTGACTGTGAATGCTATTGCAAGTTCTGTGAAAAGTCTAACATGGAAGATATTTTTGTTATGATTGTGATAATACAAATGAAAACGTTGGTGTGACATACCAATATAATAAAAGCACCATTCCTACTTAAAAAAAGTGTGTGGGGCACGTGGTGGCTCAGTGGATTGAGCCTCTGACTTCAGCTCAAGTCATGATCTCAGGGTCCTGGGATCGAGCCCCACATTGGGCTCTCTGCTCAGCAGGGAGCCTGTTTCCCCCTCTCTCTCTGCCTGCCTCTCTGCCTACTTGTGATTTCTCTCTCTCTGTCAAATAAATAAAAAAAAAATCTTTAAAAAACAAACAAAAAAAACCTATAAAGAAAAAAAAATGTACTTGGGATTGGCTATGATGCAACAATAATTCATGAATGTAGCCAAACTGGGGAAATATTCTACTAATCAAATTGAAGATCTAGATGTCAAAATTTACACATATTAGGGAATATATCATTGAACTACAATCTTTTGTGATGAACTGATGTTGAAAAAAAATACCATAGCTAATGATAAAGTACCTTCTTCACTGATTATCTTTGGTCTTATTTTAGAATATTAGAGCCTTTGTGAACAACTTTGCAAATCAGTCTCAGTTTCTAGTATGTACTGAACATTTTTTGCAAAGGATTCCTCTAAACTGATGGCATTTTATTTGGAAAGGGTTGGAAACCTTTAATATATATGTTCAATTAATAGAATGCCCAAGACTCCAACTTCTGAAAATTTAAGCAAATTATAATTATAGAAAACAAAATTTGGATGAAAGAGTCCAGTACAGCAATAAAATTTCAATTTTATTACACAAAACATATAACTTAGGAAAGAACAAAGAAATATTATGGAAAATTTTGATGTTAAGTCCACGTTGAAAAAGCATATTCCCACACACATTTTGGAAAATATCAGGGACATGCTATTAGACAAAGATATGACTAACAAATGGATTAAGTTCATGGATAAATGAAGTGCTTTTTAAAAAATGTTCGGATAATTACTAGAATAAAATCCATTTTCTTTTTATATAGGTATATATTCTTTAAAGAAAACTAAAAGTATTGCCATTTTATAGGTGCATCAATATACTGTGAATAAATATTTCAGAATTTACATAATTTTAATTACCTTAATGCATTTTTTAAATTTAAAAGAGCCTCAGTTTGGACAATAAATTCATGTGGTTACTCTATATGATTAAAACCTATAATAAGATTGTACTGATGTGGGGTGCCTGGGTGGCTCAGTGGGTTAAGCTGCTGCCTTCGGCTCGGGTCATGATCTCAGAGTCCTGGGATCGAGCCCTGCATCGGGCTCTCTGCTCTCTAGGGGAGCCTGCTTCCTCCTCTCTCTCTGCCTGCCTCTCTGCCTGCTTGTGATCTCTCTGTCAAATAAATAAATAAAATCTTAAAAAAAAAAAAAAAATTGTACTGATGTTTTGTCACCGTGTAACAAATTACCACAAACTAAGCAACTTAAAGCAATACATATTTATTATCTCACAGATCCATATGAATCTGGGCATAATTTAACAGCATCCTCTTCTCAGGGTCTCATAAGGACGCAATCAATGTAGATGGACTATATTCTCAACAGAAGGTTCAGCAGGGGAAGAATCCACTCCCAAGTTCATCTAAGTTGTTGGTAGACTCCATTTCTCTGAGGCTATATGATTGTTAAGCCCTGGCTTTTTGCTGGCTGCTCTCATGTCTTAGAGACCACCCACAGTTCTTTTCCATGTGGGAACTTCTCCAACATGGCTACATCCTTCACTGAGCACACAGACTCTCTAGCTCTAGTCGGCTAAGATGGTACCTCACGTGATATATAATTGCAAGAATGATATTCCATCAGCTTATTTTACCAGTTAAAAGCAAGTTCAAAATTCTGCCCACACTCACAAAAAGAGTATTACACAAAGATGTAAACCCCAGGAGGTGGGGATCACTGGGTTCAATTTAGGATTTTTTCGTGAGAAACATTAGATATTTCAAAATCTTTAAAAAATGAGCACACTTAAAACAGTGGTTTTAAGATCTGTCTATAAGTTCTTTGATAACCCTACCCAGAGAGGTGGTGTCTATGTCCTCTTGACTCAGAGCCAACCTTACTTGACTTTTTTTTTTTTTTTTAGCTGATAGAACCCAATGGCAGTGAACTGTTGTGACTTCTGAAACTTGGTCAGAAAAGGCCATGCAGCTCTTATTCTATCACTCACTCGTTTCTATCACTTACTCTTTGGAGGCCTCTCTTGGGACACATCCTTTCGGAACCCAGACACCAATATCTGAGGAATCCATATCAAATGGAGAGGTCATGTATAGGTGATCCAGTCAACAGATCCAGCCCAGCTGCCAAAATGTGAGAAAAGAAGCCATCTTGGAAGTAAATTCCCCAGCTCCAGCTTCTCAAGGCTATAGCCATAGCTCAGTCTTCCCAGCTAAGGCTCCAGACATCGTAGAACAGGGAATATTTGTCCTCTGTGCCATTTCCTAATTCCTGACCCACAGAATCAGTGAGTATAATAAAATGGTTGTTGCTTACAACTAACTCTAAGTTCAAGGTGGCTTGTTACATGGCAATAGTAACTAGAATATATATTGAGAACCTATGTGCAATTTTTATTTAAAATCATGGGTTCAGAAAACTTGATACAACTCAAAATGTCTCTAGCAAAAGTATGAATAAAAAGACAGTGAAAGTTTAGAAATTTCATAGATTTGCATTGTAAAATCTCAGGTACATTTCATTATGTATTTAAATTACACACATACTTAAATTTTTTTCTTTCAAATCTGTTCTTAGCCATTAGTTCATAAACTTTATATCACTATAAAGTTTATATCATCATTTTTTAAACTACTGTCTGCCAAGTTAAGCATTTAACATTTAAAACCACTGTGACAATTCTATTTACTATATAGATATTGAAAATCAATGACAAATACTAAAATACACTTGGCTTGTAACTAAAGCCAGTTGTTGGCTTATCAACATGGAAAATATTTAATTTATATACTATCAGCTAAATGAAAAATATATTAAAATAACATGTCATGTATAAAAAAAGTAAAATGTTATGTGTGAAATGCAATGATGCTTGATCAGCAACAAAATGTTGGTATCATTTGTTTTTCCACATTTCATTTGGGTTTTATCTCAAGGTCAGGTTACAGCAATTAGATGTTATGAATAAGGTAAGATCTTCTTTGGAACCTAACATAAATATTTTTACTTTTGGCTTTCATTACAAACACCATGTCAATAAAGTTAATAATACTTTAATAAAGAAATTCTTAAAAAAATGTAATTATACATACTTTTATAAAGTTCAAAATATAATGCCTTTATAAGACTTTCACTTTCAACACAAGAATACTAAAGACATATTAAAATAAATGTTTAAACATGATTTACAGCCTCTTTTTATCTATGAAGACATAGTTTCTTCCATAACAAAACAGTACTTATATAAGAATTAATCCCAGATTTTCAAAGCTGCCATTGAAAAGGATACAGAAGTTGTTAAGAGGTAATTGAAATACAAGACATATTAAGAAGTTGTAAAGGGAAGAAGTTGTAAGAGCTCAGGTCTCATGGTCCAGAAAATTACATGTCTGGAGTCTATGGAAATGAAAAAAAAATTAAAAGTAATAATAAAAACTGCCTGCACTTATGCCATTATCTTTGAGAAATGGCATAAAGGAGCTATCAATGGTAATGGTAAAATGAAGTAATTATTTTCAAAATAAAGAGCTTAAAATATTAATTCCGGGTGAGATGCTAGCTGAAATTATAAATGGGACAGGTTGTAAGTACAGAAAATAGAAATATTAATCATTATGGTCCGCACAACTTCACAAAAATAAGTCATTTTAAACTAAATTTTTTTTTCTTTTTTTACAGACTTAACCTTGTAAGACAAAG
This sequence comes from Enhydra lutris kenyoni, assembly GCF_002288905.1. Classification (NCBI taxonomy): domain Eukaryota; kingdom Metazoa; phylum Chordata; class Mammalia; order Carnivora; family Mustelidae; genus Enhydra; species Enhydra lutris. Next base: position 21,650,425 of record NW_019154112.1, on the reverse strand, counting down.
AAATGGAGCTTAGTATCTGGGTATTTCACCTTAATAAGACTAAACTCAGAAAGGGTCATGATGACTAAAAGAAAATGTTTGAGGAAATCCATTGTGGAAGAAGGATTAGACTGGTTCTGCATGATTACAAAGATTAGGATTCGGATCAGTGGGTGAAAACAAAGGCTCAGTGTACTGAAGGCTAGGTTTCCCACAGGAAGAACGTGGTCAACTAGACTGTACATATTCAGGATATGTAAGGCCATCACTGGAAGTGTTCAAATTAAGGGCTGAAAACAAACAAACACCACCCCAAAACAAAAACAAAACCCCACTTGTGCAGGAGAAGGGTCTGTTATCTACTGTCATTATGGTTGCCAAGTGTCCCAAATGAACTGAACATGTCTTGTGTTGAATGATTTTGCTCTGCGTCCTGGAGTAACGTTGACAGGATACATTTAATGTCTTTTGGCTTTTGTCAAAAAACTATAAAAATATTTCAGACATATTTTTCTGCCACAGTAACTGGTCCTTAAATAAATTACATGCCAAGATTAGTTGAAGCCATACCTTCATTTCCTAATAAAGATCTGAATGATCCCTTATGGTTTCTCCTGAAGTTTTAACCAAGGGAAAATGAAGAGTGAGGGCTGAGAATTAAAAGTACTTATTTTTTTTCTTTTCATAGAAAAGAAAGTAAAAGACTGTTTTGGCCCAAGTTCTAAGTCATGACAAGTAACCACCATTAAGTAGCGACAACTTCAAATCTGTTCACGTGCTCTCAAATCAGCCACTCACCAACAGTCTCACTTTGGAAAGTGAGCAAATGAATGATAGCCCCATGCATTTGAAAGTCAGCAACTTCATCAATGACAGGTCTAGACAACAGCCAATCAGCCAGTGCCTCATTCTGGTGAATGTGGCAGTCAGCCAGTCAACAGAAGACTTCCTTCTAAGACCCAAAGTAACACACCTGAAAGTCCATCAAAACCATATATGCTTCTGGAAGTCCACTAGTTCTTGAACTCGGGCTTTCCTAAACCTTACAGAGGATCACAACTCTAGCTTTGTATTCATATCTTAAAATACAGTTCTCTCTTGCAGGGAAACAGGAAGTTAACCGTTTTTCCATCAGATACCAAAGTCACTTATTGTTAGTTTGCAACTCTGTCAGGGATTCCAACTCTGATTAGTTGGTTATGAGTTTGCACTTATAAAAAACAGACCCATTGGGTGTGGCTGTGAGATTATCATATGGAATCTTTTTGATTCCTGCAGTGGTTTCTATTATCTATCTTCTTTTCCCCAGCTAAGACAGCAGAAGTGATGATGTATTGTACACTCAGCCACAAATGAAAACAGAATGAATCCTAAAGTCACACATCCAGGGTGAAGGACCAAGAGGGATTGTTTTGGTGTGAGCCAAGTGGGTCTCTCAAAGGTGGTCCTTGCAATCCATTGAATCAAGTTCTAGAAAGTAAGCATGCAGTCCAATTTGTACCAGTATCCCTGGCTTCCACCTTTCCGTGGTTCTGCTCCTGTGGCTTCCATGGGTGCACAAGCTAGCGGTTTCCTTGGATCTCTACCTCATCGTTTCTCACTTCAGCCTGTGGATGTGCTTTTGCCTCCACTTGGCTGTCATGGTGCAGAGATTTCCAGGAAGATGTCACTAAGGCCCAGAGCTCGCTTATCTATTTTTTATCTGTATATATTTGTACCCCAAAATGAAAGAGAAAATTTTGTGATACATTTTCTGAATAGTGGACACTTATTAAACAAAGAAAAAGAACACTGGAGGCTCTTTGAGCAATATGAATTTGTTAATTCAATACTAATAATGAGGGTGCCTGGGTGGCTCAGTGGGTTAAGCCTCTGCCTTCAGCTCAGGTCATGAATCTCAAGGTCCTAGAATCGAGTCCCACATTGGGCTCTTAATCAGATACAAAGCAATATTTTCCAGCTAAGATCTTCAACTAGTGCCGGAAATGGCCAGCAATCCCTGTACCTATGGATGAAAGATTACTCCAGACTTTACTGTGAAAGAGAGAAGGCAAGGGTCAATACTCAGAGATGAGAGCCTTTGCTCTTCTTTGCTCCTGCCTTTATTGGTCCTTCAGGATAATCACAAATCTTTATCACTGTTTCTCAAGCACCTGATGTGTGACAAGGGGTCTTACTGGAACTGAGAGGATCTGTTTAAGGGAAAGATATGATACGCTAATCTGCATATTCTACCAGTTTTGCTAAATATAGCCTAAGGGACAAAGTATATATCTCTTAGATCACACCACATTCCTAAGGTAGAGTGGTCAAGCAGGCCTAGGCATTCCAAAGGCCTATGCCCTTTTTAGAAACCTTCCCTAGCCCCTGGCGGGCTTTGTGTTACATTTTAGCAAGTCTGGTATTAGTGATGATTTCGTGCTCTTCATTAACCCCAACAAACTAGTACCAAAGAAAGAGATAAATAACAAACATTCATATGAAAAGGAATTCAGATAAACAAAACAAGTTGAAATGGCCATCCACACTGTATATTTTTGTTAATCTTTTTTCAGCTCAAAGAACTAGACATACTTCTATCAAAAGAATTTTCTGATTCCAAAATTGCAAGCAGATTTTCAAGTACCAAAACAAAATCTATTGCAACAATTTTTTAAAGTACTAACTCCAATTACTACTACAGAGATAAAAATATAAGTGTCTCACTTTTTAAACTATAACTTGCATAAACCAAAGATACGCAATCATAATGCTGAAAAAAAATTTCCCTTAGCCCATGCAATATTCTTTGTGCGTGTGTGTGTGTGTGTGTGTGTGTGAGAAAATGTCTTGCTTATAAAATGAGACTTGAGAAACAATAGAAAACTTTGCAGGTTCTCTTATTTAGTAGTTAAAGGAGAAAAAAACTGCTTTTAATGGAGGTCAAACAAACAGAAATTTGGTAAATGTTAGTATAACGTGAAGACAGTGTTTATTTGAAGTTGAAGCAAAACACAAATGGTCCTATGGAAAGTAGGGGCTGTCTTGTCCATATTCTAATAATGTTCCTCAAGCATCATTGGATATCCACTCTATTGAAGTAAATGTTATAAAATTATTCTTTTATTTCATTTGTTCTATTCAAACTGAAAGATTAAAGAATTTTTACGATGATTTTGACATTCAATATCGACTTCCTTCACATTCAAAACCCTAGTGGCACTCTTTAGCAAACACAGTTAAGAGAATCCTCAATTTATTTGAAGCTCTGAAATCTGTTCTAATTCTAAAGAAAAGGACCCCCAAATTATTTTTTAAAAATGTTATTTATTTATTTGAGATAGAGAGGGAGAGAGCACACAAGAGAGAGCACAAGTGGGGGGGGTGCAGAGGGAGACAGAGAAGCAGACTCCCCACTGAGTAGGAAGCCTAATGCAGGGCTCAATCCCAGGACCTTGAGATCATGATCTGAGCTGAAGGCAGATGCTTAACTGACTGAGCCACCCAGGTGCCCCAGATCCCCCCAGATTCTTGTTGACAAGAATGTTGACATTGAGTGAAGCTTATACTTTCTCTTTAACATTAGGATTATGCAAATTGAAAGAAGGGTTAACAGTGTTTATTGAAATACTGCCTTGTTTCAAGGAAATTTTCAGATGTGTTAAAGGAAGAATCAATGAAAAAATGTATCCTGTTAGATATCAAGGCTCTTCTTAAAAGAGGGACATCATTTATAAATAGGAAAATAAATTCTGATTTGAAGTGTATAATTGTTAAGGTACTTGTCCTATTTTTTGAAATAGACTTCACCCCTTAAAGAATTTGATTCTTCTATATGGATGTTAGTAAATATTTTTCCAGCATGAGAATATGAAATCATTATGTATAGTGCTGAAGAAGAATGGAATAGAAGATAATAGCAATACTCTTTTCTTATTAGTGGACAACATTTTAAAAAGTTGCTTATCATGATATGCAACACAATCCTGAAAAAGGCAAAAGCAAGTTGAGTCATTGAAAGAGCATCAAGTGTCATATAGTACCTACACTTGGGCTGAGCATAGCACAATGTATAAACTCGTTGAATTACTATGTATACTTGAAACTAATGTAACATTGTGTGTCAACTGTACTTCCCCCCAAAAATAGTATGTGCTTTAACAAATCAAACTGAAAATCAACTCTGAGTTAACTTTATGTTAGCAAGTGTTTGGTATACCAGTGTATAATGCTAATGCTCAGTATGTTTTCCCATTAATGAATGTTCAATGGACTAAAAAACCAAAGAAGTTGGCTATTATGATTATAGGAGCTGTGTTTCAATGGAATCTGAAAAGCAAATTATGAAAAACCAGAAATTGTTAAATAAAGCCAAATCATCAGGGAAATAGAGTTGAAGAAAGAAGTATGCAATTCAAATACTTATAATTTATTACAGATAAATCAGAAATAATTTTTAGTATAGATATGCCTCTCACAAATTTTCTTTTATGTCAATGTAATACTCAAAGCTGATTAGAAATAATTCAATACTTAAGTGAGCACCTTGCATTATTTTTAAAGATTTTATTTATTTGAGAGATAGACAGAATACACAAGCAAGGAAGGGAAGAGGGAAAAGGGAGAAGCAGGCTCCCTGCTAAGCCGGGAGCCTGATGTGGAGCTGGATAATGACCTGAGCTTAAGGCAGATGCTTAAGAAATTGAGCCACCCAGGTGACCCAACATCTTGTATTTTTATTAATCCAAATGGCCATAAATAACAAAACCTCAGTGCTGTGCATTTGTGAATGTGAATTGTGTTGTGAATTGTGAGTTTGTAGGTCAGCTGGATGGTGCTACTGATCTTGGTCAGAATTGGCTAATCTAAAGTGGGCTTTCTTCAGTATCTATATTCAGCTGATGGAAAGGCTAAGGTGTGGCTGTTAGAGGATGGCCTCACTCATTTGTCTAGTTAGTGGTTTGCTAACTGTTGATGGAAGCTATTGGGGTGGCTGGGACACATGACTCTGATCATTCTGTAGCATAGCCTTGACTTGTTCTCAGTAGCTGCAAAGGTTTCAAAGAATAATGGTGGAAACACATGGTCTAGTTACTGACATATTATTGATTCTATTGCATTGTACCAGGCAAACCAAGACCTAAGTTTAATACAAACTCATAGAGTAAGGATATAGACTTTACTCCTTGAACCTACTGAATTATATTGTAAAGGGTGTAAATATAGGAATAAATGGAGAATCGTGGCCATTTTTGCAGTAAATTTATCACATAGAAATTCAAGAAGTGTAGCTCTAAAAACTTTTCTTTTTCTTAGTAAGTCAGCATGTTTGCTAATTTTTAGATGCTCTTGATTTAAAAGGTGAATTGGATATAAATTAGCATTTAAGAAAATTGACGACTATAAAGCACTGATTTTGACCAAATTTCTTAACTAGGATGTTTTTATTATTAATTTCTTATATTAGATAAAGATTAAACAATATAAATATTTTCGCTGTAAGTAATATGGGGCACCTGGGTGGCTCAGTCAGTTAAGCATCTGACTCTTGATTTCGGCTCAAGTCATGATCTCAGGGGCCTGGGATTGAGCCCCTTGTTGGTCCCAGTCCAGGATCCCCCCTCAAGAATCTGATTGTCTCCCTCTCCCTTTGTCCTTTCTTTCTCTGTCTCTCTAAAATAAATAAATAGGGCGCCTGGGTGGCTCAGTGGGTTAAGCCTCTGCCTTCGGCTCAGGTCATGATCCCAGGTCCTGGGATCGAGCCCCGCATCAGGCTCTCCGCTCAGCAGGGAGCCTGCTTTCCCCCTCTCTCTCTGCCTGCCTCTCTGCCTACTTGTGATCTCTGTCTGTCAAATAAATAAATAAAATCTTTAAAATAAATAAATAAATAAATAAATCTTAAACCATAAGTAGTATGATTTAAGTTTAATATGTTTGTTATTCTTTTAGCAATTATTTTCCCATATACATTTTTCAATCTAGATAAATCCAATCCTCATGTTTTTCCTTTATGGACCTTTCCTTTTGGCTTCCATGAAAGTTTCTCTATTTTAAGATAGGATAAATATAAATAATAATATATTATTAATAAAACACATCATCTCTTTAGAAATGTTTCATTTGTCTCTAGATCTCTTGGCTTGCTAAATAAATACACAAAAATTACATGAAAGGAATATCCTTTGTCAAATAATGAAATTAGCAAAAAGTAAGTATGCGGAGCATAGAGTAATATAGAGATGGCCTTTTATATTTGACTCTCTGGTAGCAAGAAAGTTTCAGAGATCATTTAGTTTGAGAATAACTGATTGAATATTATTTACATGCACACAAATAACTGATGACTAAAATTATAAGGAAAATAAGATTTTTTCTATATATGTTATGAGCATTTCCAGTCCCAAAAAGCAAAAAATAAATAAATTAATAAAGTTATACAACCTGTAATTGCCTTTTCTTTTAAATCACAATCTTTGATGATACATTTCCAGCATTCCACACATTGTCTTAGCTTGTTTGTATCTTCTTCCACAATTACATGCAATATCAATAAGATTAGGCCCCATAAGCATCCAACAGAGACTAAAAATCTGCAATTTCTGGTGCACTCAATTTCAGGTTTTATTTCACTCACATACAATTATGAGAATTCTGTCTCAATAAGTAATATCAGTACTTCAGTGTTTATGTTTTGCACTCTTTCTGTATAAAAGCAAGTAAAAAGAAATTCAACAACTGGTCAAGCAAGCAAATACTTATATATAGTTTAGGAAATGAACCTGAAGATGATGAATGGTTTGCATCACCATATGAGTCAGCTAATATCTAAGTACATTTTATCTAAAATACAAACATGAAAATTAAGATATGCATATAATTTAGTAGAATGGCATTTCTTTAGAAAAGCATATAATTTCCTATAAAACAACAGTTCCAAATCTTTAGCCTAAATCAGAAGCACATGCAGGACCTGCTGAAACACTGATTACTAGGCGTTATCCCAGTTTTTTGATTTGGGGGTATGCTTGAAAATTTGCATTTTTAACAAATTTCCAAGTAATGGTGATGGTGCTGATCCAGAAACCAAACTCTGAAAATTGCTGATTCCAGATGGACTGAAGAAACAGAATAAAAATTAATTACTCATTATTCTTGAGTTTCCATTCTACCACTTCTTTGGGTAAATTGTTCTATTTTTCTAGATAAACCTTGATAAAACTAGTTATCAATCATGCTGATCTGAGGACAAATGCAGCAATTAAGGATTATATAACTAAAAAAAGTTTACACTTTTCCTGCATCAAGTGTTGAAATCATGTCCCTCATTCCTAGTTGACAGTATACTTGGATGTCCTTTGAACTCCTTTATTTACAGATCATTTAAGTTACAATGTATTTTAGGTTTTATTTTTAGTTAATAAACTCTATTTTTAAATACAGTATAAAGAGGGACACCTGGGTGGGTCAGTTGGTTGAGCAGCCAACTCTGGATTTCTGCTCAGGTTATGATCTCAGGGTCCTAGGATGGAGCCTAGAGTCAGGCTCCCTGCTCAGAGGGGAGTCTGCTTCTCCCTCTGCCCCTTCCCCTGTTCTCTCTATTTCTAAAATAAATAAGTAAATCTTTAGAAAAAATAAAAATAAATACGATATAAAGAGATATTTGTGAGCACTCTTGCTATCTGTGTGTATCTATTCATACTGGGGGTTCTCATTTCTCAATTTGGTAGAAGTATGATAGTTTGCTGTTTTATCTTGTGTTTACTCAACATAGAAATGTAGAGTTTCTGAATACTAGACTCTTCTAGTTGTCTCAGTATTTGACTCATTCATTTCATGATTTGGGGGAAAGAAAATGTCCATGCCGCCAAGCTTAGTAAAATCTGTCACCATGAGTGGTCTTCTTGCAGAAAAATTGGTGGTATCCTTTCTACAGCCCATCAGTAACTCAGTCTTTCATTATGTCTAACGAGTCTGAAAGTTACTAGGACAGGAGCTTGCTCGACTTCAAAAAATCACAAGTTATGTGGCATGTTTATGTTTGTCTGAAATTTATTTTAAAAAAATCAGTGATTTCTTGTGTAGTTTGTGATTTCTCCAGCAAGAATGTTCTACTTTTCCCTAATAGGGGCAAACTAAAGAGCCGAAGCATAAGAAGCTTCCTGATTATCTCCTGTATCAAAGTCGGTTTTCTCAGTGAAAATGTTTGATTAAAAAAATTAAGTTGATTTGGTTCCGTAAATGCATACAGAAGTTACATGGGTTTGTTATCTATTCCCATAGAGAAGTAGTTTGTTGGATGTCTGGAGTGTTTGGTGAGGAGAAAGGTCATTAATAAAATGGTCTCATCCAGAATTTTCCTTTCTCCCTTTTTTCTTTAAAGGAGAAAAAAAAGTCAAGGGCAGCAGGAAGCTGACCCAGGGGCAGCACGCTTCACCCCCAGGGAATGTTCGATCTGCAGGGCTCTTTGCCAAACTTTCTGAGGACAAAGAAAGCCCTGAAATGGGAACCTTTAAGTCAATTCAACAGAAAACAAATATTACATATAAATTACTTTGAGGAAAAGAAAATCATACACATTCTTTAACTTCTTTAGCTATTTTGAAACAAAACAAACCTCTCCTTTCTCTACCGAAGTGCGGGGCAAATACATGTAACTAGCTACATTTTAGGCCTTAAGATCGAGTTTATAGTTCTAGATCAGTTTCAATTCACGTTTGTGTTGCTCAAGTTTTCTAAGTTTATATTTTGTAATTTTAAAACCACATTTTCAAAGATTGTGCATTTGATTTCCTAAAGCTTTTGATTGAGACAAAGGAAGTTTTAAAATATTAGTGGAGAAATAGCAATACTTATTCCAGAGGGACGTCTTCAAAACATAAATGAAAAAACCAATGAAATTTTCAAGGGCTACTGGCATCGAAAGCTTGCAGTTTTAAGGGTTTTTCTTTTTTTCGGTTTTAAAATTAATAATATATGAAACAGTTTCCTTAAAAACATTTCAACTGGCAGAAAACCTAAATGTACAGAACAATTATTAGGATGATACAAGCTATGAAGATTTTACCCTCTCCGAAAGCAGGGATATACATGACTATTTTACAATCATGAATATTCATGCAGTGGGCACTACAATACACTGAGTATTCTAAGCACTTTTATATGTATTAATTTTCAACAATCCTGTATATAGATGTGACCATTTTAAAAAATGAAGAAACTAAACCGCATGGAGGTCATTTGGCCAAAGATCGGGTACTGTTGTTTCTATCGGTGTTGCTATTTAAACTCATAAAACGCTATATATGCGGTAAACAAAGAGATCTGCCACACCAGTTCTCCCAGTGAAGAGTTATAGACTCAGCTGCTAGAAATTCTGTTGGCAGAAAGCCTTCAGCTGACAGAGTCTGCAAAAACCGCCTCTGCGAGAGAGAGCTGACCCCGCCTCCCCAAGGCAGCCCACCTCCAGTGGCCCGTGGAGGTGCTGTTGAAAGACTTGGCCATCCCATCCAAGATGGGTCATCTCTGGCAGGCCATATTAGCTCCAGATATTATCAGGCTTCCATTGCACCCTGACCACCCTCTCCACTCAGTCCTGCTTGCCTTCCTTTCCTTCCACAGATACTGATTGCAAGGACACTTACTAATAAATATCACACGCCCTCAGCTTCATCTCAGGATCCACTTCTCATTCAAGAGAACAGAACACGGAACACTGTATCTGCATCATAATTAAACACACTTGTGTCTATGACATACATGTCTGTTTATTCAGTATAATATTCAATAAACATCCTTTGTAGGTATGTTTTGTAGGTACCTCACACCCATTTTTGTAGGTATTGGCAAAAATTCATATTCAAATGGATAGAATTATTTTTTATTTGAGCATTAATTTTGCTTCAGTTTCATATTCTATCTTAAAGACTTATTATCCCATCTTGATTTAGAAAAGTCACAATAAGGGGTGCCTGGGTGCTTCAGTCATTTAAGTATCTGCCTTCAGCTCATGTCATGATTCCAGGGTCCTGGGATCGAGTCCCATATCCGGCTCCCTGCTGGTCGGGAAGCCAGCTTCTCTCTTTCCCACCCTCCCTGCTTATATTCCCTCTCTTGCTGCCTTTCTCTCTGTGTCAAATAAATAAATAAAATCTTAAAAAAAAAAAAGTCACAATCACTCTCTAATTGTAAATCTTCCCACCAACTCTAATAGTAAATCTTTTAAGGCAGGTGATCTCCTTATCAATTCTGTACAGTGCCAGCTTCTGCAGTAATGAGTGCCCCAGGTTCCCACTGTAGCAATCCTCTCAATCACTTCCCCAAGCTCCTGATTTAAAAATCCATTCCAAGTGTACTATTTTTTTCATAAATCATTCCTATTATATAAAACTTGGGATTATGTTTTCATCAATATCATATGTACTTTGCAATTTTCCTGTAGCAAAATACCTTTTTACTGCTTACTTTTTCTGAAACAGATGAAATAATATCAGGTCTTCATTTTATAATTTTCTTGTCAGGTAGATTGAAAAGGTACAGGTTATTGAAGGGCCAGTAATCTAGTACAAAGGTCATCTTACCAGGTACTTCTGTTGCTGCTTTTTGAATATTTTATTGCTCTGTAAAGCTGAGGTTTCATGGTAAGTTAAGAAAGGAGGTAGGGAAATAAGAAACTAGAATTCAAGGTACTGAATGAACTTTATCTCTCTGATTAAAGCTTTCGTTGAAAGATATTACAATTAGAACCAAAATGAGAGAGCCTGGTGATTTTTTTCATATGTGTAACATATCTCCAAGATTGGGACAAATAACCCATTAAAGTTATGTAGAAAAAATCATTTTTCTATTTTCTATATCTAATGGATCACCTCACGTTTATAAAAAGAAACTAAGAGCCATGAAATTTCATAATCAGTTAGTGGCAGAGACATGATGCAAACCCAGGTATCTTGGGCTTCTGGTCCAATATTCTCCCATTACCCAATCAGTGTTTCATGGTCTTCCTAACCCACAGTCCTTCATTTTATCTTCTCTACAGTACAAACTAATCGCTACACAAATTTTTCTAAGAATTTTTAAATGAATGTCCTAAAAAAGGATGATTTATATTTCTATCTCGAAAGATGGATATAAAGGACTAGCTTCTCAGCTCATCTGGGGATAATGTCAAAGGTCAATCTGGCATCAGAGCTCCCTGTGGGGTCAGCTGTAACTGTCACTAAGCCTGACCTTTCCTTCTACTCATGCTTGCTTTCTTTCTCAGGTGTTGATTCCAAGAACATTTCTTAACAAATATCCTGCATTCTAAACTCCACCTCAAAAATCAGCTTTTTTTAGTACACCACCTGCAGAGATAAGAGTCTCTGAAATCTAGCTCTACCTCTGTCATTTAATATTTAGGAGATGAAGAGACAGTAAACCTTCCTGCCCCCTAGTTCAGACTTCTACACTCACATGAAAACTAATATTTAAAAAAATACTTGCTGTTTTAAAAGCAGCTAATACTATTCCCCCTTCCTGCTAGACCAAGACCATTTTCTATCTACTTAGTATACATTAATTTATATCTATTTTAGTAAACATCTGAGGATACAAATCTTGGCATTCTCCCCAGTTTTTTCAATTACTACAGAGTTCGTCCTACTCTACACCATTTCCTGGGTCAACTAGAATCTGCTGCTACCACTTAACTTCTGATCCTCCTTCAAAACACTTGTAGTATATCTTGTAATATTTCCTTCATGGGACACCATTACATGTACAGTTACATATATCATCTTTAAAGAAAGTCAACACCCTGCCCTTGTCAGAATAAATTCTAAGTTTACTGATGAATAAGTCAGGGGCTCCAGAGAAGTTTGTGGATGTTTAGTTTCTCCCTTGTCCCATTCCAGACTGAAAGGGAACCCTACTGACACTTACGCATTTCTGCTAGAGAATCCAACATTCTTCAGATAAAGGTAATGAAAATGAAAAATAATTTAAACGAGGACTCCAAGCTAACTCAGACCCAAGAAAACTTATTTTAGGGCAGCCAGGAAGACCAGTCAAATAATTGCACTGAAATAAAGAAGAAAAGGAAAAAGAAAAAAACATCACCGTGGTAAGATAATGCCTCTTTTCCTATTTTTTTAAAAAATTCAATGCATCTGTGTAAATTAAGGAAAAATAACTATCTTCCTTCCAGTCTCACCTAAAATCATTTCTGAAACTTACACTGTGATAACCCTAGAGTATTATAAATCTGCTTCTTAAAGTTGTATTTAAGCATGGCAAAAAGTACTAATGTTTCTGTTTTAGTGAACAAAAAAATATATTCTGACAAATAGCAAGTATTGATAAATATTGATATGGCCTTAATAAGTCATAGTTTTTCAAATATCCACATTCCTCCTTGCTATTTTTTAAATCATTTTTGTAGTGCTATCAGTGCCCTTATAAGAAGAGATAAGATATTTCCTTCCTTCCATCCCCCTCTGTCTCTCTCTTTCCTTCTTTCTGATATATGCCTAGGATCTGGCAAGAAGGCAGCTGGCCTGCAAACCAGGAAAACTACCTTCACCAAACACCAAATCTGCTAGCACCTTGATCCTGGACTTACCAGCCTCCAGAACTATGAAAAATAAATGTCTGTTGCTTACAACACCCAGTCTATGTTATTTTGTTACAGCTGTCAAAGTTGACTAAAACACCATAATTTCAAAATATTTTATGGTATGAACTAACTTTAATCATATGCCATCTAATAATCTTTCTAGTTTGTTAAAGTTCCTTCTTCTGATTAATTTGAGATTTGGAGATATGTATGGGTTTTTTATTGTTGTTGTTGTTGTTAAACCATTTTGGCCTAAAATAAGTGTGGGTTTTATTACTTTCCATTTCTATAGATTACTAAGTATAAATGCATTTAATCTTAAAAATATAGGTATAGATTTAGCATTTGATCTTAAAAGTATAACTACAAACCTTCAGGATACTTATAATAAAAACCTATATACTTCAGTCTAAGCAACAGCAATAAATATCCCCACATATGGTCAGTTTCTCTATTAAATGTTAGAAGGAAAAATTTATGCTACATTCTAATGAATAAACTTACTAATAGAAATAATAATCATGAAAAAAAAGAAATAATAATCATGAACGATATTTTCTTGCCATTTACCAAGACCACATTTCATCTAGGATTGGCTCTTGGTAGAAACAGATGGTGATTTTCTAACACCAGATTATATGTAAATGTTTAGTTTTTATATAGTTGTAAAAGAAGAAAGAAAAAGAGAACCATGTTTACCTCCTCCACTCCCTCCTAAAAAAATTACAATTTAGTTAAACCCACATAAACAAGAAAGAACATGATAGCAAAAAGTGTTGAAATCTGAAAAGCATACAGATGACACAAAAGCATACAGATCACCACACCCTGAAAAGTAAATCCAAATCCAGCATTTGGAGCAGGATTGCAAAAAATAGTAAGGCATCTGCTACCTCTAGAAAGTTTGCATACAGGTAGAGAGGAGGTGAGGTTTGGGGGAAATCTTAGAAAGATTTTAGGGGCACTGGAGGGCTCAATTGGTTAAATATCTGACTCTTAATTTTGGCTCAGGTCATGCTCTCAGGGTTGTGAGAGGGAGCATCACACCAGGCTCTATGCTGGGCATAGGGCCTAATTAAGATTTTCTCCCTCTTTCTCTAGGGACACCTGGGTGGCTCGGTAGATTGAGCATCAGCATTTGGCTTGAGTCATGATCCTGGGTCCTTGGATCCAGTCCCACATCGGTCTCCTTGCTCAGCAAGGAACCCCTGCTTCTCCCTCTGCCTGCAGCTCCCCCTGCTTGTACTCTCTTTCTCTCTGACAAATAAATTAATACAATCTTAAAAAAAAAAAAGTCCTCTCCCTCTTCCTCTGAATCTCCTCCGCTCTCAAAAAGAAAAAGAAAAAAAGAAAAAAGATTTCCCAACTCAATTACCAGATCTAGTGTACTAGTGATGGCAAGACCTTTGTGGAATGTCTTAGACTTAACAAGTTTGGTAAATGAAATGTACAACATTTAAAATTTGTACATCAGGGGAAGATGTACCCATAGACTATTTCCAAATAATAGTACCAGGTAAGTCCTGCTTAAAAGCCACTTAATTGTTAACCATTAGCTATTGCATCATAGGTATATTTTTTCTCCATTTAATATTTGCTTACAGGCTACGCCACTACACAGCTCCTTCCCCACATTAACAGAAGAGTGAAAACGTAATCACTGTGGAGACTAAGGCAGACAATGTTTTGATTGCAAGTCAATAAGCAAAAATTAGTGTAGGGTATCAAAATGACAGAAAATTTAGGAGAAAATTGGCATAGTGACTGACCCTTTCAGCCCATCCTCCTACTTGAAACAGCATCAGTTAGACTTATAGTCCCTTGAAAATTTATTTCTGGATAAAATTTTTAAAAGAAAAGAGTTACAGAACTTGAGATTTGAAAACACCCAGCAAGACAGCTGAGAACCACTCTGTTGTAGATTATGAAAGTAGCCACTTTTTCTTTTTAATTTTGTGTTGAGCATGCTCTCTTGATGTACTAAGAGTCCTGAACCAACTCATTCTAGCCTGCTGGAAGATGAGAGGAAGAGAACAGACATAACCCAGACAACAGCCCACCAACCATAACACATGAGATCCTAGGTCATTCAGGTTCCAGTCAACATTGTCCTTAGTCAAAAAAGCATGAGCTTGCCCAAAGAAATCAGCTGGGCCAGTCCAGTTTCCACCTAACCCACAAAATCATGAGCTAAATAAATGGTTATTAGTTTAAGTTACTCATTTTGAGGTTAATTTGTTTCATAGCAAAAACTAACTGGTATACTAGTTGAACAAGTTATTATAATGCTGCCTATGAAATAAGAATTATTTCTGAACATGGAACTTCCTACCAGTTTTAAAGGACAAATTCTTAAGTAGGAAAAAGAAAGTCAAGTACAGTCTTAGCCCACACATGAAGAAAACACTTAATTAGAAAACCGAGACCAAAGCAGATGCTTTTTTTTTTTTTTGAGAATGAAGAGAAACCAAAACTAATGAAGATAAAAGAATAAAGCATCATTAAATTTTATTTAATGTCTTTTATTTACATCTTCACCATGTAAGAAGATGGTAAGTTTATGGAAACAGAACCTTTAAGAACAAGAGACATTATTGGAAATTTGAAATATGAGAGCAGAAGCAGAAAACTGAATAGAAACACTGAATGAAAAACTGAGAAAATTTGCCAGAATAAAAAAAAAATGAGATTAAAAAAATAGGAGGAAAAAGATAACAAAATATGAATCAGCTTAAGCATCTAAATATGAACAATACACATTTAAGGGAGTAGAGAAAATAGAGAATAAATTATAAAAGAAATGATATCAGATTTGTTAGTTAAGCACCCTAATATTCCAGATTACTGTACAATAATTTTAAAGGGATGGATATAGGGCATATAATTTGAAATCTTACAACTCTAGAAATAAAGACTGTGTAGAAATACAGAGGAGAGGAAAAGAAAAAAAGAGTTCATATGCAAAGCATCTAGACTAAGAATGTTATAGAACTGCTAAATCAATAACTTCTTAGTTACTTTTTTCATAATTTTAGTAACTAAAGTAGTTTTTTAATTTACTGGAGATTAAAAAGCTGAAGATCACTGAAAGTTAAAAAGCACCGAAAGCTAAACCCCTTAAAAATGCTGACAGGACGTAATTCTTAACTAGAATGCTACACTCAGTGAATTTATATCAAGTGTGAGAAGAAGCTAATGACATTATCAGGCGTGCAAGGTTTTCAAGTTTTTACTGCCCATGCAACTTCTGTCAGGAAATTACCAGATGAGACGTTTCCTCCAAAGAGAAGATAGAGCAAAAAGAGGGGGAAATATGGATTCCAGGAAATGGTAGAAAACAGCGGATTCCGGGATGAGGGAGACCATCCGCAGTCTCCAGAGCAAGCTGACGAAGTGTGGTAGGAGGATGGAGGATGTGAAGAAGGTTGTGGCAAGAAGATTAAACTGGAAGAATCCTGGGTGCATTTAGAACATGTAGAGGGGCCTGGTAAGGAACTTTCATACTTGCTTCCATACTTAGATCTCATGAGGCTGAGCACACAGAGCATTCATAAGGAAAAGTGTTTAAGTATCAAAGGATTGTGCTCAAAGGCGTTATAGGCACACTTCTTATAAAATGGTATCTCCAAAAAAGTGATTTTTGTTTCTAACACAACATGTAAATTCTATCTTTGAGGAGTTAACATAATAAGGCTACTGGTTCTAATACCTTTTCACATATTTCAAATTCAAAACAAAATTGAAAGGGTGGGGGTTTCTGTAACATGGTCAGTTACAAGCATTAGATTCCTCCATGAATCATGGAATTTATAGGCACTTTATAATGAATTATTCATACTACTATAACCATGAGCATTTTCCCTAGGAAAAAATAAAGTTATCAGGACACTAAGATCATGGTTGTCTGCCAAAAGCCAAGGTATTAAAGAGTGCCTGGGTGGCTCAGTTAGTTGAGTGCCCAACTCTTGGTTTGGCTGGAGTCATGATCTCAGGGTCATGAGAATGAGCCCTGCCTTGGGCTCAGTGCGAGTCAACCTGGGGTTCTTTCCCTCTCCCTCTGCCACTTTCTCTGCTTGCTCTCTCTCGCACTCTCTGTTGCTCTCTATAAAATAAAGAAATTAATGAAATCTTAAAAAAAAAAAAAAGCCAAGATGTTGGGACAGCCTTTCAGAAGCTGTGCTCTTCCAGGGATCCTGGAACCCTGCTTTCGTATGCACTCCTCTCCAATGCCTCAGCATAGTGCATTTCCCATTAAGTCCCTGATTCAAACTAGAACTTGAGACTGTTGTTAGAACAATCGTTTTAGGGGTGCCTGCATGGCTCAGTTGGCTCAGCATCCAACTCTTGGGCCAAAGTCATGATCTCAAGGTCATGAGATTGAGCCCCATATTCGGTTCCACACTGAGTGGGGATTCTGTTTGAGATTCTCTCTCTCCCTGTCCTTCTGCCCCTCCTCCCACACAAGCATATTCTCTCTCTAAATAAATAAATAAATCTTAAAAAAAAAAAGATTCTCTCACTGCCCCTCCCCACTCATGCACGCTCTCTCAAAAAACTGTTCTATAAATTTAAAAATGTACCAATTTATTGAATTCCATTACTGTACCATTACTAGGCACCACCTCACAATTCACTTCGGGATTGTTTCATGTGTTCTCATTATAGCATGATAAATAAATGAATGCATTTTAAAATATATATAAATTAAGTTTGGTATAATAATGTTTACAGGCCACACCCTCCTATGTTAGGTATGATGCTGACTGTGCAATTAGGAAGCTTGGAAGAGTCACAAAAGAAAAGGGCAGGACACTTTAAGGAAAAGTATGCTACTGACCTTACCTAGTTTATCATACTCTTCACCTATTTTATCATAAGCTGCTACAGGTCCACTGAGATTAGCCTTTATGATCTCTTGTGTTTCCAAAGCATTGAGATTTTGTTTGTTTTTAAAATTTTTAACCAAAACCATGAGTAAAATAGATCAATACCTCTCAGAGGCCCCCCAGATAAAAAAGCAGTGAAAGCCTAACAAATTTGAGCCAAGAAGAATATGAAAGGATGCACTTAAAATAA
Source organism: Enhydra lutris kenyoni (assembly GCF_002288905.1). NCBI lineage: Eukaryota > Metazoa > Chordata > Mammalia > Carnivora > Mustelidae > Enhydra > Enhydra lutris. The sequence continues at coordinate 21,632,799 of NW_019154112.1, read as the reverse complement.
TATATATTTTTTAAAAAGCCTAGAGGAACATTTCCAGTTGCCTCATATTTCACCTTAGTAAAAGCATAGAATATACTGGCAATTCAAAACAGACTAAATAAACTTCTAGTCAGTTATTTTTAAGAATTCTGATAGTGAGAGAATAATACAGCTAACCAAAATAAGCTAAAATAATCTGTGCATGGTATGGCATTTTTATTCATTGAATGAACACATTTTAATAGGTTTTTGGTACAACAGAGTTGATTATTAATAATAGTTATTTAAATTTCATAGAACGTTATGTGCCATTTAATATATATAATTTACTTATAGTTTAAAATTTGTTATTCTTGCATATAAAAATATTAAAAAATGAGCAAGCCTATGCATTTCGATTTGACCTACTGAATTTCTTGTTCTTTCAACTTTTTTTTTTATTAATTTTATTTTTTTTAAACATATATTTTTATCCCCAGGGGTACAGGTCTGTGAATCACCAGGTTTACACATTTCACAGCACTCACCATAGCACATACCCTCCCCAATGTCCATAACCCCACCCCCTAACCCCCTCCTCCCATCAACCCTCAGTTTGTTTTGTGAGATTAAGAGTCACTTATGGTTTGTCTCCCTCCCAATCCCATCTTGTTTCATTTACTCTTCTCCTACCCCCTTAACCCCCCATGTTGCATCTCCTCTCCCTCATATCAGGGAGATCATATGATAGTTGTCTTTCTCCGATTGACTTATTTCGCTAAGCATGATACCCTCTAGTTCCATCCACGTCGTCGCAAATGGCAAGATTTCATTTCTTTTGATAGCTGCATAGTATTCCATTGTGTATATATACCACATCTTCTTTATCCATTCATCTGTTGATGGACATCTAGGTTCTTTCCATAGTTTGGCTATTGTAGACATTGCTGCTATAAACATTCGGGTGCACGTGCCCCTTTGGATCACTACGTTTGTATCTTTAGGATAAATACCCAGTAGTGCAATTGTTGGGTCATAGGGTAGTTCTACTTTCAACATTTTGAGGAACCTCCATGCTGTTTTCCAGAGTGGTTGCACCAGCTTGCATTCCCACCAACAGTGTAGGAGGGTTCCCCTTTCTCTGCATCCTCGCCAGCATCTGTCATTTCCTGACTTGTTAATTTTAGCCATTCTGTTCTTTCAACTTTTTAAACAAAATCATATCATTCAACTTTTTGGGAAGTACTCATCATTTTAAGAAACCTACCTATCACATCAGTTGAGAAACAGAATTTTGTACATATTTATGTTATAGTATCTATAATATTCTAATGGACAGTGAGCTCCTGAGAGAGGGGTAAAAAATTTATAATAACAAGTAGGATGCCTGATGGGTGATCATATACTTTGATTCAGTAAAGGCATAAATATAGTCTTCTTTGGGCTCTGCTGGAAAATTGTTAGGACAGAGAATCTCAATGAATTCATAGTTCTCCTGTGAATGTTATTGACTAGCAGGAAACACCACATAGTTATACATAAAGCAATGAAGAAACATAAAGCACACAGGCTTCTGAAATCTCTGAGAGTCATCTAGCATCCTATCTGACTCACTTTATTGGCAAGGGTTTGCATTTGTGGTGGATGTTATTTTTCACATAAAATAAAAATTGTAGTACTTTACAAAAGACTGTAAATGTGAATGTAAAGCAGAGGACAACAGTGTTGGTCAGTTTGCTCACTAGTATGTGACTCACTAGCCTACACCAGCCTCAAAGCATGTGTGATTCAAATTTATGCCTCACCAAATTACATAGAGAAATTACATGGATTTCTTTGATCTTGTAAAGGTCAAAACCACAAATGTAAATATGAAAATGCCTATGGTCTAATATATGGTCAAGTGTGCCCTTGAGTTACAGGAATCAATAAAAGAGGTAAACCAGTATTGGTTGGTCTATTCATTTATTGCTCATGGAAGAGATGTCTGTTCAGTAGCCTCAGAAGAAGGGTGTGTTTGAATAGGCAAAGAGAGCATTTCAAGTAAATAAAGTAGCATAATTCAGGGATAAAGACGGAAATGAGAATGCTGTATTCATGGAACAATGGAGAAACCAATTACGCAAATAGAAAGTAGATATATGAAGAAAATGGAAAATAAGATCAGAAAACATTTGTTTCTCAGATGTAGAGGAAGTGTAGCATGCAAAAACAAGACAAAAACAACACATTAAAGGTACTGTGAGAAATTCAACCTTGATACAGTAGACATCAGGGAATAATTGGTTTTCCAGCAAGATAAAGTGATTAGGGCAAATGATATTCTAGACTAAAAAGATTAAAAATGTACAACAGCAATAATCTTCAGGAAGCTCAGAAATGACTAATTAAAGATTCAACACAGGATGCCTGGGTGGCTCAATTGGTTAAGTATCTGCCTTCAGCTCAGGTCATGATCCCAGTGTCCTGGGATCAAGTCCCGCATTGGGCTCCTTGCTCAGTGGGGAGCCTGCTTTTACCTCTGCCTGCTGCCCACCCCCGCTTGTGCTCTCTCTGTCTCTCTTTCTTCCTGTAAATAAATAAATAAAATCTGAAACAAAATAAAACTTAAAAAGAAAAATAAGCTGTGGACAGTAAGAAGTGAAGAGGAATGTACAAATCTAAAAGAAATTGAAATGATATTAGAGCTAAAACTTTGGTGACTGGATATTAAGAAGGAGGGGTAAAAGTGAAAATTGACTGGATATTAAGAAGGAGGGGTAAAAGTGAAAAAAAAAAAGTTTTGTGTTTAAACTAGTTTCCTCAGGTGTTGGCAATGCCTTCTGAGTAAATTTGCACATATCGACACATCTCATTTTAAGATCTGCTTCAGCCTGTCTTTTAGCAAATATTCCACTCAAATCAATTCTATATTCTCATATCTTATTACTGTCAACCCTTTCACTTTATTTAAGAATTATATTTGAACATTTTTGGTCATACTTTTACTATCTTTATTAGCTGAAAGATGAATTTGTTGTTAAAAATAACACCAAAGTCCCATCTCAAGGATAGAAAGCAAAATAAATGTGTCAAGAATAGAAATGATTCCAAATGGTGCCCCTGATTCAAAGTGTCATCCGGCACTTGAGAGTAAGGAGACAGATATTAATCAAGTTGATTAATTTAGACCTTTACTGAAAATGTGCTTGTGTGTACAGTGTTTGCTAAAACATCTGCTTGGCCACCTCTAGCAAGGGTAACAGAAATAATGAAAAGGAAAGGGACATAAAAGAGAAACTATGCGTCTGAAACCTCAGAATGTTTGAGTAAGCTTTTGCTACTTGACTTTAGCACTCTGCCTTTAAGATTACTACTGTGAACCCAGCAGGAATTTAAGACAAAGAGGAATTGGGGAAATGATTTGGAACATCTTAATCCATGTAGCCAGAAGTAATAAATGACATTTCTAAAATGACCAAAATGCTTCTTCTCAACATTCCAGCAGTTGAATGCCCATGATGATGAATGTAAACACGTCACATCTCTTTTCCAAGTAGATCAATCTGTTGATACCTTTCCCAAATTCTAAAACCTTACTTGGTTGAAATAATGAGTACCCTCATGGCACACTGAGTAAATTACTCATCCATATGTGGTACATTATTCATATCCTGGAAAGGGAAGAGTCCTCAGAGGAGAATTTTAGTCCCTGGAACATGTTTTACTTCCCTTGCTCACCACCTAATTGGGCCTTTTGTGAATAAAATCAAACACTGCTTAATGTGAGGGTGGAAAATGCATTCTACATAGGCAAATTGAAGATGAGGATTTCTAAATATTCTAAAAATAACTGAGACAGTTTATTATCTGTGAAGGCACACACATCCTGAGTCTCCAAGTAAACAAACCTCTGAATATAAAAACTCAAAACTTCCCTAAGGGAGAATTGGATGTGCCTACAAAGTGGAAATAAAATGACCTAGACAAAACAGCTAAAACTATACTGTCTGAATAGACAAAATAATCTGATTCTAATAGATGTGTCTCCATGTCATTCTCAAGACCTGTGAGCAATTTACAGAAAAAAAAAATCATATGCCCATGACAACAAAAATAGAAAAGTTGAAATATATATGGATTTTTTTCCTAGTAAAATTTATCTCTCTGACCATGTCTAAGAGTAGAGTAAACAGACAATTGAGACCTAGCTTTGAATCATACATAATTATATAGCTAAGGGAAATGTTGACAAGGTAGAGCCAATCCATTAGTCTGAAACATCACAGAACGAGAGACTGTCAAGTTAGAGATGACGAAGACCTGACTGTTACGAGGCCCAGCCAAGAGTCCCGGGTGAGGGAAAAAAAAAAAATCTCTTCATTTTAGTGGAATATACAGCTGAAAACAGAGAACTAAATTTCATGTATTGTATTATATTCAATTTTCTGTGGTCGAATTGATTACTGTATCAAGTTACTAAGACTATGTATTTCTTTCCCAAAATGCATGCTGGTTGTCACTTAGATATCATCCCTGCAGAGAGTCAGTTTTCACTTTTGCTTAAGTTTAGGGAAAAGGTACATCATTTTGACTTTTTTGCCAAGCAGCTACAGCAGGATTTCCTCCTTACTATACCACTAGAGGAATGGGGCAGGGGGAGATTTAAGGGAGTCCAAGAGCTAGGACAGAAACTCTGAAAAAAAAAAATTATTTGTCCTAGCTTTATTGACTCTGGCCATTGCTGAACACAAAGAATGGTGATGTTTAATAAAACCCAAAGAAGTAAAGTCTGGGAACCACTAACAGTCAAGAGAAGTGATCACAGACACTACTGTGGGAACCCAGCTCATTTGCTAGCACCGTCTACAAGTTAACGCAAACACAGGTCTGATAGGAGGCAATCAGATATCCTCCAACAGTACACTACACCCCTGGACAGAACGACGACTCCAGTCAGAAACACTGAGACTGCAGATCTCATGGTCAAGTACAGCATTCGCCTTTAGGACACTTGTTTCATTTTCACAACACAATGTTATCAGAGATGTGACTCAGGACGTTACACAGAGCCCACTCACACTTTCATAAGACCTAGACCATCTCAAGGGGGACTGCCAGAGAAGAGAGATCGAAAACATTTTAAATTAAAAATAAACATTTTTAAGCATTTTTAAACATTGGTGTGTCAAAAAAAAATTCTATGCATATTATGCACAGGATATCCATAAACACCCAGATAGGAATCATGATAGAACTTAGTGGAACTCGGAAGGATAATACAAATAAGAGTAAACTGTACAGTAACATGTTCTCACTAAGAACAAAGGGTCCCAGTGTCCTGACTGTGCCAGTAGTAGCTCATTCATATTTCCATATGTCCTTCTTACTATAAATGCTTTGTTTCCAGTGTTACAGCTGTACTCACAACCTAAATCTTTTAAATTCAATTGCTGGTAAGCTAAATAGCTTATGGCTTAGTGTAAGGATTCATATTTCTTAACTTTAAGCAATGAGTTGTTGCCTGTGGGGATGTGTTAAACTAACATAGGAGTAATATGTGTCCAGAGAGTTCAAACAAAGGAGGTACCTTGCATTCACATGGGGTCCCCCATGTATTTTTCTCATTGCAATTACAGACAGAATAGTATCATTTTAAAATCTGGACAGCAATAAGGGAAAAAAAAAGGTTTAAAGACCAAAGTAATGAGTTATTTCACAAATTTAATAAAAGGGAACAAGCTCTATAAAACAAGTGGCTTGAAAAGGGTCCCTCATATCATTATTTACTTCTGACAGACCCACATGGGGTGAAGGGTGATAGAAGGAGTTTCCTGCAGGGATACAAACTTTAAAAACCTGATTCAGTTGCTCCTTAATAGCTGATAGAAGTGTGGCAATAAAATGACTTCTCTCACAAAAACACATTGAAATTGACTTTAAGAAAGTCAATTGAAAAGTAAAAAGATAATTCTCTTTTTAAAATATGCATATTTTTAAAATTATTCTTATTTTCTGAGCTTCCTTGTTAATACTCACTTAAATGTTTCAGCCAAAGAACTAGTATACATCCCTCTGAGTAAAGACCGTATTTGATCGTACAGTTTCCTGTCTTCTTCCTAGAATAATGAATGCTCAGAATGAATATCAAAAGACACATTTGTCCCCTTGTCTTTCTTGTGCAATTTGATGTGGGTGTATGCGTGCGTGCACACACACATACATACAACATAATTGACTTAATTATCTAGTAGAGAATTGGGACTAAATCATTTGTTATGACAGTGGCTTTTTGAATCCAAGGCAAAGGGCAGTCAGTAAAAAGGCATGCAGGGAAGAGTACACAGTGGCTTAAGTCTGCAAAGCATAATTTGTTTTATCCACACTACTGCCAAAAGTTGAAATGATAAAACTCACCTTAAACGTGTTCGATATAACTTTGACATAGAACTCAATACTTAAAAGTGATATAATTTTGTCACTATTGCGATCTTAATAATTTTACTTCCTTTTTGCTGGAACTATAGACAAAAACATCCAAGTAGGGCAGAGTGATACTAGAAATTAGAAACAAAAAGTAATATAGAAATAGGGACTTTTCCATATTAAAAAAGTTTACCGATACTTGGTTTCCCAAACTACCTTAAATGACAAAAAGCAGTTTGATACTGAAAAATAAACTCGAAAACAAAATGAGAAAGAAAAAAAAATTCAATGTGAATTGAGTTCTGGATTTTTCATTTTCACTCTTCGCTATCTTGTGAAATTCACATTACCATCTTGAAAACCCTATTTCTTCATTTGTAAAATGTAGATGATGTCTGCCTAACTTGAAAGGTTCTTGTACAAATAACAGGAAATAGTACAAGAGGAAAATTTATTTTGATGTGTCCCTGACTTTGTTTGGTTTTAGGTATCTCGGTAGCTTTCAAAATTATGTACAATAAAAGAGATAAATTAAATAGCTTAGGGAATTAGGATAAATGGAAAGCAGGAACAGGGCAACAAAGCCAGCAGCAAAATAAACACTAAATTTATACCATATGGTCCTAAGTATCGTTAAGGTAAGCTGCGATGTTAAATCTATGTTTTCTAGCACCCCAAGGAAAGACTGTGGAGAATGACAGTATATGCAACACCTGAAAGATAGACCAGTTTTTTAAAGTAATATGTAATCACTCTGTAAATTCTTTTTTTTAGATTTTCAAAGTGTTTGCTCTTTTTATTTATTTTTTATTTTTTCCATTTTATTTTATTTTATTTCTTTTCAGTGTCCCAAAATGCATTGTTTATGTACTATATCCAATGCTCCATGCAATACGTGCCCTCCATAATACCCACCACCAGGCTCACTCACTCTGTAAATTCTAATTAGTAATAGTTATTTAAACTTTCTTTGCTTCAGTTTTTTTATTCCTGAAAAGGAAATTATATGTAGTGCAAAAGTTGTTCAGTGATCAAATTATTCATGTGTGCGAATATAGTACAATTTCAGTAAGTGTTAGCTACTATTATTACTAATAGCAACATCGCTATTATTAACATGGGCCCTACCACCACCTCTACTTTACTGATAATATTTTTACTATTACTACTACTGCTATTGCTACTACTATTACTGCTACTACTACTACTACTGCTCCTACCACCACCGTCACCAGCAGTGGGAGAATGACTAACTAGCAAACATTTAATAGGCATTTGCCTATGCCAGGCACCTTGCTTAGATTTTTCTAGTTGCTATGTTGTTAAATTATTTAATTCATTCTGTAAATATTTTTGAGTAGCTACTAGATGAGAGCACAGTATTCCAGACACCAAAAATATAGTGGTGAACTGGGGCGCCTGGGTGGCTCAGTGGGCTAAAGCCTCTGCCTTTGGCTCGGGTCATGATCCCAGTGTCCTGGGATCGAGCCCCACATCGGGCTCTCTGCTCAGCGGGGAGCCTGCTTCCTCCTCTCTCTCTCTCTCTGCCTGCCTCTCTGCCTACTTGTGATCTCTGTCAAATAAATAAACAAAAAAATCTTTAAAAAAAAAATATATAGTGGTGAACCAACTCTCACATTTCTGTTTTTTGTTCTTTGTTTTTGTTTTTTTCTAGAGCTAAAGTTCTGCTGGAGGAGATAGGCACAATTAGATTTTTCTAATTTACTGATAGGGAAAAGGAGATCAATAACTCATGCAAAAATACATAGCAAAGGGTGGCAGAGCAGATCTCAAACTCAGATTTACTGCTTTCTACACATAAGCCCATAGAATTCATGCTCATTTTTAAGAATGGTTTAAATGTTTTAAGATTTAGACATTGAAGGAATTGTGAACACAAATTCAGTGAAGTTAAGGATTATCACAAAATCTTTCCCTGCTCTATTTTTCCTTCCAGTTTTCCATCTCCAGTTGTCTAAGTCAGGTTAAAGGAAAACAATGGCAACACCCGCAATGGAGAAGAAAGAGAAGGAAAAGAAGAAGGCAGGAGGAAAGAAAGAGGAGAAATTGCACAGTATCTCACAAAACTGAAGATGCTCATACCATGTAGTCAGGCAGCTTCCCTCTTTGGTACATATAAGTAGTAAAGAAGGTAAATTTGCATCAACAGGAGAGTAGGTCAATTTATCATACTGTATATTACTCAATGGAATACTATGCCAAAAACTAAAAATGAATGCCTATGAACATGAGTTGTATAAATGTAATGTATAACAAAAAAGCAAGGCAGAGAAGAGTGTATAGAGCATTATTCTTGTATATAAAGCCATAAATCTTGGGCTATTTAATGATAGATATAAATTAATTAAGAAAAATGAAAAAATTTGCACTCAGATTATAACTTTCACTAGTACTGTGAGGAGGTGGAAGAAAGAAAGATGTAAACTACAATCAGGACTAGAGAAGAGCTTTCCTGTGCTTTGGTGATTTGTGTCAACAAATGGTAAGCACATACTACTCTTCAAGTCTTCATCATATCATATATTTTTGTATATTATATCTGTATTATGCATTATATATTTCATAATACATCATATCACATAATTTACATTTTATATATTATACACATTATTGAATAAAATAATTTTAAATTTTACTTCCATGAGTAAACTTTGTTTACCTTTTGGTTATAAATGGGAATTCTAATCCAAAGTTATGATCAAAAACAAAGTTATGATTAAAAGTTATGATTAAACAATTTTTAAAAGGCTTTACTTATTTCTTTGAGAGAAAGAGACAGAAATGGCAAGAGAGAGCATGAGCAGGGAGGAGAGGGAGAAGAAGGCTTCCCGATGAGCAGGGAGCCCAATGCAAGACATGAACCCAGGACCACAGGATCATGATCTGAGTCAAAGGTAGATACCCAACTGACTTAAAAATAAATAAATAAAAAGATTTTTTTTTAAAGTGCAGTTAAGTAATGTTAAAGAAGTAACATTTATGTTATATCCTTTATATCATTATTTATAAAGCAAGACAAGAATAAATGAATTCTTATTAATGGAGGAACGGTTGAAAGAATTAAAGAATATCTATATTGTGAAGTATCATAAAGCCATTAAAAATAAATTAGAGCTATACCAATTTATTTGGAGAGGTTTACATAAGATATTATTGAGCAGAAAACAAGCTAAAGAAAAAGAAAGCTTGAGAAGCTTTTGGTTAACAAACAATGAAAAATCTACACACATACTGGTGTACGTTTCATTATTGAGAAGATGGCAAGGAAAGAGGGGAAGCAAACAATAAACAGAAAGACTCAATATTATGTCTTTAAAGCTAGCACTTGAGGTATAATCACTTATGTATAATTATTTTGTGTATTTATATGCATTAATAAGTTAGAATGTTAAAACAATAAAGTTAGATCTATTGATATACAGGAAGGACCAATATACAACTGAAAAGCAAGTGGTATAATAACAGATATATTAAAGGTAATACCTATAAATAATAACAAATGATGAAAATGTTTTATATATGTGTGTATAATATATATACAGTGTGTGTGTGTGTGTGTATACACACAATTTGCATTCTCATACTATATATGCTTTCTTGATCAAGGAGTATGAAATAATAGGATAACCCCTGTGGTTAATCTTGGTTACCTGAGAAAAAATAGAATTGGGGTAAGGATTAGAAAGGAAGGGGACATATGACTAAATATATTTTTGTACATCTTTGAATAATTTAACCTAGTATAATAAATATGCACAGTTCTATAACTTAAAAACCACCAAATGGAAAAATGTGGTTTTTCTCAAAAGAAAAAAAGGATTTGTTTCACTTGCAATTACATTTCTGTTACAATGACTAAAGTAATCCTTTGTAATTTTAACAAAAAATACTTTCACATTCCACTATCACTTTCTTAAGAAAAGAAAATTATATCAGAACAAGAAAAAGATACAGTATTCTTAATGAATTGGTTAACAATAGGTAATATAAAACTGATGGTCAATCTGCATGATTTTTTTTTAAAGATAATCTGCATGAATTTTTGATCAGTCAGATTTCTGATGCTTCTAACAGAATGTCCATTGTGTGTATTTTTTTCTGTCTATCTCATATGGAATCCCTTTTAGAGAAGAAGCCCTCCATGTTGTCATATCAGTATTAGGACATCATTGTCAAAACTCAGTGGAGGCCTGGTAGGCATTTGAAGGTAAATAAAAAGCTGACTTTGAAAATTCCAGATTTACACAAAATTTAGCCACTTCAGTTCATTATGCAGAAAAAAATTTAAGAAAAGACAATTTTAGAAAATAAGCTATTATAAGAATAAAGAATACAATGTTCTTCACCTGATAGAAAACAGGTATTAAGGTTTTGCGGTGAGGGATCTTGAATGGTTCAGCAGGTGTTTCTGAAATTAGGTTTGTCAAGGACGACCATGGTCTGCAGTTTGTCTGTCATTGTTTCTGTCTTACAGAACTTGAACTCACAGAGTTGATGTTGATGGTCAGGGGAATCTCATGGCCTTCAGAAATCATAGTCAAGTCAGTCTTTTCTGCAAACCCTGCCTGTTTGGAGAAGCAGAGAATGTCTTTGTCTTCCTAAACATTCTGTAACTATCTTAAAAACAAGGAAATACCCATGAACAAATGGCTATGGGGACAAAAATTAAGAGTAGAGCTTGGATCATGACATTCCAAAACAGATCTCACACTTATTTTCTTAAATAGCTTCTTCCATTTATTTGCGTACAAATTTGTTATTGTTGTTCATCTAATAAAACAACTAGCACATTCCTTATTTCTTTCTTACTTACTTACTTTAAGTAACCATGGCTTTATTCTGAAATCTCCATTTTCTCAACAAGTCTCTTGTGGAGAAAAACTCATGATTCTAGGGGAAAGAATGACATTCATATTCAACTTGTTTTCTGAAGTTCATTCTATACTATTACTTTTCCATTCCTGTCTGAAAAAATGAAGGAAGGAAGGGATGAAGGAAGGAAGGGAGGAAAGAAGAAAAGAAGGAAAGAAGGAAGAAGGAAAAATAAAGAAAGGAAAGGAAAGAAAAAGAAAGGAAAGGAAAGGAAAGGAAAGGAAAGGAAAGGAAAGGAAAAGAATCTATCTTCCTAAAGCTCATACTACTTAGCTTCTTCATTTCTATTAGGGCAAAATAAATTTTTAGCTAATAAAGATTTTTCTCCCCAGAATTTTTCTTGTTGTATAGCAATATACACCCCTAAGCTAAAGGTCTCTTTTACTGTAGGATAAGAGGAAAAAAAGAACTCAAGGAATTTTAATAAACCAAGTGAATCATAAATAGATTTTAAGTCCAGAGCAAAAACAACCTTTTTGAAATCTGCAAGAGTGTGGACTTTTAAGAGCTGGATTTTAGAGAGGAAAGTTTTTTTTTTTCTTATTACTAAAAAATGTATCTTCAAACAATGATGAAAAGCTCAAAGGGCTCTCTCTAAAGGTGGAATTTAAGTAATGAAAACAGGACGACGAAAACACAGAACACCTAAAATAGATAAAGATTCAGCTTGGGGAAAGAAAAAATGTCAGGAAAGATGAAAAATAAAATTAAGTAAACATTGTTGAGGGTCTTTATATAAGGTAGGTACCTCATATCAAATCCCAGATACAGGCAGAGCAATTGACGTGCAACCCAGTAGGAATCAGAATGAAGCTGAAGGAAACCCAGAGCAGAGCACACCTTTCCAGTGGGTATTCCAGGAAGCCCATTAGGAAGACCTGACCTCTTAGGGAGGTTCCATTTTCAACATGGCACCAAAGTATATAATTAGAAATGAAACACAACATATTTAAGCAAAGAGATATGTATCAGCTCTCTGAGTACCTGAAAACTTACTGTAAAGGAACATTTGAGATTTTTTCACGTCTCAAAATAATTATGTTGAATTAACAGAGATAGCCAGCAACCATGAAGATTCCTGATGATAAAGAGAAGCAGGCCAATATCTTAATAGTGAGCATGGCAGGACTACGGTCAGTCATTTCAGTGTAAGATAGAGAGGACAAATGCCAACAACATAACAGCATAAAGTCACCCACCCAGGTTGTACATTTCAGCAAAATCCTACATGAAAAAGTCCTAGCAACCAAGTACCAGGAATTATCTTTCCCAGATACCACACAATACACAAACCAATGAAGGAGAAGAGGAAGAGACAGAACTTTGAATTGACCTAGTTTATAATAAAAATGTTTTAATACTCACTTATTTAACTGTGTTTGTTTCATAATAATTATATAATGTATATCACATAATTTATTATCATAATATTAAATTGTATGATTCAAACTCAGTAGAGTCTTAAAGTTAAACCTTAAAGTTATTTATAAATATAGATTATGTTTTGCACAACAGAGTAAGTTGGCTATGAGCATGTGTCCACTGTGATGCCATCTACTAACTTGAAGACTTTAGCATAGGGTTCAATATCTTTCTCTTCACTGAATGTTCTACCACCATTAGATCATCTCAGTGTCAATGAGGATGATCAACAACATCAACAACAGCATAGCTTCCTAGTTCTCTGACTTCCACATTGCCAGGAGTCTTGACCATATTCTATTTAATCTTATGGTCAAAACTAATATCTCAGAAATACCCAGGACAGCTCCATCTCTGAAATATTAAACATCTATTTTGATCACCACAACTTCCCATCCTCTGGCTTGCTCCTATTATTTTGTTTTAAAATTCTTTATGATCTCAAGTGTTTTAACACCTCAAATTTCTTCCTATCAACTCATCTCAGGATTCACTTCCTGCAATACCAACTTCAGACTCTATGGTTAATCACATCAACTCCTCTTGTCCTCATAACCTTAAATCAGGTATTTTATGGCCTTGTATTGGTCCAATATGCAAATGCCAACCTTGAATCAAACGGTTCAACATGTTTGCATCTGCACACACAACTGCTGCGCACTTTTTAGGGAAATTTTCAAAACCACATAGATTAGGTTTATTATAAATTTACATTCTCCAGCTTAAATTGAGTTATCAATTGTGCTAATTGATATTTCCATATTTCCCTAATAAGCTATGTTTTCAATTCTCTAACATATTTTCAACCTACTATACTTTTATCAGTATATTTTTACTTTCCACTTATTTCATTGAGTTAGTTGATATACTTTTCTCCTACTTATCAGAGAAAATATAATTTACCCATCAGAGGTTGAAACAATTTACTCACAAAACCTATACAATTTACCTTAATAAGTATGCATCTTTTCACTTTATTCCAGTTATGATTAGAGAAAATTTCTCATTCTAAGCTAAATCCCTTCAACCATACCCTGGATCTCATGTCCTCTCTTTTATAGTCTGTTTCTATTGGCTTCTTCTGCCAGTATTTACATATGCTGCAATATTTTTTCGTCAAAATAGATAAATGATCCATATATCAATAGAGTATAGATGATTTCCTCCCTAGACCTCAAGTTTCCTGACAAATATCACCCTAACATATTGGAAAAAATACATCATAATGCTTTTTCCAGTTACCTCAATTTTTTCCTCAATTCACTGAAATCTGCTACTTGAAGAATTATCAATAGTTACCCACAATATGCTCGTTAAAAAGTTATCAACAGCCAATTTTGCTACATAATTGAATTATTCTCAGTTATTATTTTAGGTGGCCTCTTAACCACATTTGAAATTTTTTACAATTTCCTTTTTTCAGAATGATCTATTCCTATAACACCACCCTCTCCTGGTTTAACTCCTGTTAACTTTCTCCTGGTTATTCTTTGGCCACCTCTTAAAACTTGCTGTTACTTAGTTCAGTTCTAGACATCATTCTTTTTAATCTTCTTAGTCTCATATACGCTCTTGATTTCAATTCCTATCCTTGTACATATAAATCCCAAATAAGTGAATGTCCACATGCAGAAGAATGAAATTGGATCCTTATCTCACATCATTTACAAAAACCAATTCAAAATGGATTAGAGACTTAAATGCAGGTCCTGAAACTATAAAACTACTACAGGAAAGTATAGGGGAAAATTTCCTTGACACTGGTCTGGGCAATGAATTTTTGGAAATGACCCCTGAAGCACAGACAACAAAAAGCAAAATAGACAAGGGAGATTGCACTAAATGAAAAAACTTCTGCACAGCAAAGGAAACAATCAACGGAGTTAAGAAACAACCAACAAAATAGGAGAAAATATTTGCAGATCATATATCTGATGAGGTTAATATCCAAAATATACAAAGAAGTTAAATGACTCAATAGCAATAAAACAACTTGACTTAAAAATGGGCAAAGGACTTGAATAGACATTTCTCAACAAACAAGACACAAAGAGCACTAATAGGTATATGAAAAATTATAGTATCACTAATGATCAGAGAAATGCAAATCAAAACCACAATGAGACATCACCTCACATCTGTTAGAATGATTATCACCCAAGAGAAAAATGATAAACATTGAAGAGGATGTGACAAAAGGGAAATTGTATATGGTTGGTGGAAAGGTACATTGGCACAGACATTATGGAGAAAAGTATGGATTTTCATCAAAAAACTGAAAGTGGAACTGCCATATGATCCAGCGATTTCTCTTCTGGATATCTACACAAAGGAAAATAAATCACAATTTTGAAAAGATGTTTGTATTCCCATATTCTTTGCACAATAACCAAGCTATGGAATATGGATATATGCAATGGAATAAGCAGAGGTTAATGGTAGTTCTATCTTGAGTGATACCAGGAGAAATGAGGTGGACAAATACAAAGGATATTTGGAAGAAATCATCTATCACATGTGGGTGTATACAGGTTGCGTGTGAGAGAGAATAAGGTTAATTCTAGATTTTGGCTTATTTAATTGAGTGAATAGGGATGTCATTCCTTGAGAGAGAAAATCAGGGGGAAAAAAGGCAAGGAAGAACAAACAACTATTTGTTAAATGAATAATATAAGGGAATCTATATGACATAGCCCCTAACTCAAACAGTTTATGACTTCACAAGATATTGTTTCAGTTATAGTCTCCATGACTCTAAGAGCTGGAAAAGCAAGTTTATTTCCTCTCTTTCTCTCTTTCCTTCCTTTCCCTTCCCCTTTCCTCTCCTCCCCCACCCCCCTCACCCCACCCCCACTCTTGCAGGCATGCTCCCTCTCCCTCCCCTTTCCCAATCCACTCTACAGAGATAGAATCAGAAACATATGTCTTAGATGTCGAAATGAATGCTGAAGAAAATAGCTAGTGTAATTGCTTAATTGGTAGTTGTCAAGTAATTGAAGAGGGAAGGAAATGAAATTAGAAATAGGTGATTTTTCCAGACCTCTCAAATATCTATCATATCTTCCTTTGTCTGTTCAAGAGGTATATGTGAAGTATAATTTTTCATTGATGAGTTTACTTGTATATTTAAATTCTTCACATTTTCTGAGATGTTGATTTCCTTGTGTAACAGTGAATTATCCTGAAGTTCCACAGACATATATTTTCATTCACTTTATGCTAGATAATCCCTTCTTCAATACAGCTGGGAAGTAAATTACCCTGTAATAGCCTCTAAACAGAGTTACCAAAGCATTTCCCCCAGAGGTGGCAGTTTATAACGTAGCTGCAAGATCAAATAGTTACTAATCTCCTCTACATTTTAGAAATACCACTCTCTGACCACATGCCAGAGGACTGCGAAATTAGTAATTCCTTTAATTCACTACTTTCAATGGCTATTGTAGTGCCCAATGGCATGGGAGAGAGCAATTCTACTTCAAAAATAAATGTATCCATTAGCATTTTCATCCAGGCTAGATCCTCCCCCAGTTCAGGAAAGAGTCAATTAAATAATTGTTTACTGACTTGAATTATCTCTTTAATGCACCTGACAACCTGTATGACTAACAAATATTTAGTAAGTAGTTACGTAAGTTTCGTTACATAATTAACAAGCAGTTCAGGGTTCGCCACAGTTTCAGAAAGTCAGGGTCAAAGCCAGGTATACTTAACGAACTCTTAGCTTTTCTTTTTTCTATTTTTTAATGTACTATCAGTTGCCTTCCTTTGCCCTCTCCCTCTACTGAACATTTTAATCTTTGTAATTGTTGTTATTATTTCTCAAAATTAAATACTAACTACAGCACCTGCATGAAGTCTTTCCTCAGGCTGTACATAGTGATATTACCAAAAGAAAGAAAGCAAGCAATCCTTACTCATTGGTGTATCCTTTTTGCAGATACTTAATAAATGTTAACTCATCTAAGCACAGCTTAACTTCCATTAACTAATTATTGATGATTGATCTATTTCCCTCAATATTCTATGTCTATACACCCATAAAATATAAAACAAAGGACCAACTTGGGTAAAAATTTTGAACATATATAGTAGACAAAACGTTAATTTTCTTATCTGTGAAATGTTTCTATAAATCACAAGGAAAATGATCAATGATTCAATAAGACAAAATGGCTGAAGGGTACATATACACAGTTCATAGGAAAGGAAATACAAATGGCTTTTAAATATCCTAGGAAATGGTCAACCTCAGCTCTAAGTAACATTATACCTAAGGAATATCAAGGCCAGAATGAACTATTTATTTATTAGCATATGAGATTAGCAAAGATAAAAAAGTTTGAAAACCATGTTAATAAAAGTGTGGGGAAGTGAATACTATCTTAACTTGTTCTGGGAGTGTAAATTGAAGCAAAGTTTATAGAGGAAAACTGAGCAATATCTTAATTAAAATTAAAAAAATATCTGGAGACAGCACTTCCATCAAAAGTTATCCTATAGGTATGTATACAGGATACTTATTTTAGCATTGTTTGTGACAACAAAATATTATAAATCAAATGTTCATCAATTGGGTATTTGATGGATAATGATGGCATGTAGCCATTAAAACAACAAGGTGCCTAATAACTTGATTCAAAAATATGTCAGTAAATTAAAACTGCAACATGTGTAATAGTTACGTGGATGACTACCATGTGTTTTTTAAAAGATATTTAATCATATCTACTTGTATATGTATTGACTGTCTCTAGAGAGAGACATGAAACAGTAACAGTGGTTACCTCTGGGAAAGGGGACAGGACAGTGGGGAGCAAGGATGAGAGAGAAACTTATTTTTCAAATATATACAGAAAAATAAATTATATATAATTATGTATATATGTACTAGTGAATATATGATTAAAACTATGTCTATAAAATAAAATGTTTAATCTTCAAACAATCAACTTAAGTATTTCTTTTAAAGATTTTTCATCTGTTTATGTGACCGAGAGAGAGAAAACACACACTTGGGGAGCAGCAGAGAGATAGGGAAAGGGGAGAAGCAGGGTCCCTGCTCAGAGGCTCCATCCCAAGACCCTGACCTGAGCCCAAGGCAGACACTCAACCAACTGAGCCTCCTAGGTGGCCCAACCACTTAAAGTATTCTGATTAGTTATACATTGCCATGTAACAATTTACCTTAAAACTCAGGACCTTAAAACAACAACCATTTATTTAATAATTTCTGTGGGCCAGGAATCTAGATGAGGCTTAGCTAAGTACCTGT
Source organism: Enhydra lutris kenyoni (assembly GCF_002288905.1). Lineage (NCBI taxonomy): Eukaryota > Metazoa > Chordata > Mammalia > Carnivora > Mustelidae > Enhydra > Enhydra lutris. The sequence continues at coordinate 21,614,846 of NW_019154112.1, read as the reverse complement.
GGCTCAAGGCTTTTTGTGAAATGTGTTCAAACTGTAGCCAGCCTGAATTCATCCCACATTTTCACTAAAGTGAAAGGATCCACTTCCAAGCTCCCTCACATAGTTGTTGGCAATCTTTTGCTATATTTGCCTCTCCATATACAAAGCAACTTCTCACTGACTAAGTGATCAGATATGGAACAAGAGTGTCAAAGAGAGAGAGAGTCAGAGTGATAAAACAAGAGAGAAAAAGCCATGGTCTTTTCATATGACACACTAAGAATTGATATCTATCACTTCCTCCATATGCAATTCTCTAGAAGTGAGGTAATAGATTCAGAACATAATCAAGGGGCTGGGGGGGTGGTATATCAGAGTGAATACAAAGAAATGGGACTCATTGGGGGCTTCTTAGAAGCTGCCTGCTACATATTTTAAATATTTATCTTAAGGGGATAGACATTTGTCTCAATTGCACAGGAAAATGTTAATTTTGCCTTCACAATCTTTTTGCTCTTTTTGGTTTGCTATTTGAAAACAGATAAGTATCTTTTTAAGTAATATCTGAAGACTAGGGCATATACTCAAGTTAGGTAATTGGATTTATTGAAAATAAGGGTGTGACAGTGTGACAGTGAAGTGAAAATACACACCCCTTTTGAGTAATTTATGAGTTTTCATTCATCAGATAGACACAAGATAATTTTCAAGTACTCACATTTTTTTTTTTTTAAGATTTTATTTATTTATCTGAGAGAGAGAGACAGTGAGAGAGAGCATGAGCGAGGAGAAGGTCAGAGAGAGAAGCAGACTCCCCGCATAGCCAGGAGCCCAATGCGGGGCTCGATCCCTGGACTCCAGGATCATGACCTGAGCCGAAGGCAGTCGTCCAACCAACTGAGCCACCCAGGCGTCCCGAGTACTCACATTTTCTTAATTAGATTGTTCCTTTCTATTTTGGACAGGGACAGATTAGATTAGAGTTGACTGGGTAAGATAAGATTTAGGAGGAGTTTCCAGTGTTCAAACAAGCAGCGCCCCCTCTCTTAATAATTTCTCTAGCACATTATCTGCTTCCTTCCCCCACGCGACAGCTTTGCAGCTGTTGAAGTTACTTCCTCATCCAAGGCCAGTTTGAAACCTTTCCTTTTATTCTGGTTGAGAAAGACTCTTGGGCTTTTAACTGGAATTAAAACATTATTGAAAAGTCATCTGTCTCAAATCTCGGCTGTGGTGCAAAAGCTCTTCATGTTAAATGAACTAGTTACACGAGGAGATTATCTAAATCACTGTTAAAAAATCCTCATTGTAGCCTATTCTAAAATTTCTCAAGGTAAATAGATGTATGTCATTGAAATGTTTCTTTTCTGAGCTATAAGTCTATTTCGTTATGAAGACAAAATAATACAATATACCTATTATAAAGTTGGAGAAACTGGTAAATTATTAGTTATACAATTGAAACCTACAGGAAGGACCACAGTTTGCTTCACAATAACCACACAGGAAACTACTGCTCCCTTGACTAGAACATAAGCTTCTGAGAATAAAGTAACATAAAGAGGCAGAGGGGAAAAAGTCCCTATGCTCATAACTTTTCAGCTCACGAGCTTTCTCCCTATAGAAATGCACTTTTATAAACCCTCTGTTTTGGTTCTGAATCAAGCGTAGACTCTGCAGTCCCAATTGTACGCTAAAAAGTAATGGAACCAACATGACCCAGCCATGCAAATAACTTTTTGCAAATAAGGCCTAAAAACAGCATTAACTGAAAATGTACAATATGCCAGAAATAGGATCCCCTTTCAAGAATTAACCCACAGGGTACTCAGTAATAAGTTAACCCTCTTCATGGAAAACCACATTTTTATCCACTCAAAGTACCAGAAATCAGTTATTGTACTTTGGGAAGTGCCTGAGTTACTCAGGGCGGCCACTTTTTCTAAGACCTTAAGCAAAAACAGCTACATTCTCTTTTCTCACTCCTTGCCATGCGAAGAAAGAAGAGGGGAAAAAAAAAAACCCCTACATGTTATTACATCTAATATTACATGTTAAAGCCTTGTAAAGATTCAAGTTTTTATTTTTTTTATTATGGGAGACCAGGCCACAAATTATCATAGATGCACAACAGGACTCATTCATTTTACTTTAATATTTTCTAACTAAACGGAGCATGAAGGACTCACACAGATATTCTTTCCAAAGCAATAAAACGCAAATTATTTTCTCTGAGCTATCATCTTAAATGTTTGATTTATACCAAAAGGAAACAAATTCTACTGCATGGGTAGCAGCCAATTGAGAAAGCTGCACCAGTTAAACATTTCTAAATTTTTGGAAACATCATCTGCCAAAACTTTGGACTTCTGTATATCATGTGCTTACACAGACTAGGTTATAAAAATCACAAGCTGGGTTTCCATTGACCTTTGCCCTGTCTTCTTAACTTCAAAGAGTTTTGTGACTTGTGTTTGAAGATACACATAAGCAGGCTTCTAGTAGAGATATTCCTATTTCTAGTCACCAGCGAAGACCACCACATGCAAGAAGGTGGGCATGTTTAACAATGAGAATCCTTTAAATTTACTAATCACTTACCAGAGTGCATTGTGAGTAACAAAATATTCTCTAGCTGCAAACAGGGAGGTTTCATTTCAGTCAACATTGAAGATATCTTCAAGTGCCTCAGAAGATAATGTGAATAAATGCTACTATCATAGTAAAGAATGAACATCACTAATACTAAGCAAGACTAAAATTTGCTGAGCATTTACTATGTACCAGGCTTTACTTTTACCTTGTACAATCCTCAGTAATTCATGAGCTTGGAACCCAAATCATCACCCTCATGTTATGGATAAGAAGCCTGAATGTAGAGAAGCCAAGTACTTGTCCAAGGCTACTCAGCTCTTAAGTGATAAGAAAGGGTACAGAGAAGGCTTTTTTACTTCAGAGTTTGCATTCTTTTTTTTTTTTTTTTTAAGATTTTATCCATTTGACAGAGATCACAAGTAGGCAGAGAGGCAGGCAGAGAGAGAGAGGAAGGGAAGCAGGTTCCCTGCTGAGCGGAGAGCCCGATGCGGGGCTTGATCCCAGGACCCTAAGATCATGACCTGAGCCTAAGGCAGAGGCTTCAATCCACTGAGCCACCCAGGCGCCCCCAGAGTTTGCATTCTTAACATGTACTCCATGTTAACACATAAATACTTCAGAGGGCAAGAATTCAGTTTGTATTTTGTTCTTATAGCTTGTTGGTATGTTTATAGCACGGAATCCTAAAAAGAAAATATGTATGGTATTATGAATTCTAAGGCAAGTACTGACACCAGTCTCTGTATGTTTTCCATATCCACCTTTGTTCACTGTCATAGTAAAAAACACATAAAAATAGGAGTTGATTTCATTACACCTTCTAGGTATATAAAACAAACTAGTACTTTTACTAGCATAATTGATTATACATTATTAGTAAATAAAGCAAGACCAATATTTCTTTTGTCTTCTACAAAGTTCTCTAAGCACAATGAACATAGTCACATTTTCTGGTTGCCCAGCACCCTTTGAACATCCTAGTCATGCTTGGGGTGGGGGGAGCAGTTTCCCTCAATAAGTTACTACCCATACAACTCACTTCTCTGGCCTTTCAGTGTTAAAAATACAGGCATGTGGCTTGATTTGCATAAATTAGATTCACCTGTGCAAGACAGCTTTCGAGGTGAGTAACGTGCAAGAAAGCATTTGGCGCCATGATGAACACCAGTTAGTTTGAGCTCTGGTTTGGAGATGGACTCCCTCCTGACAGTGGTAGCAGTTATGGAAAATGTGAGCTTCTGGGTAAGTATTAACTCTTGTGGTTACGGCAGCTTTTCCCTGGTTAAGCAGGTTCTAGGACAGGATTAGCAGCATTATCCCTGAAGCATGGCCTCTATCCTGATTCAACATTCTCAATAATTCTGTAGCTTACCCAATAATTTTTAAGAACAAAAACAAAAAAACTGTTTTTCTTCTTTATCAGCCTGAGTCAGCCTCTATTGCATATATTTAAGAACTCCAAATTTAAGATCCAAATTCTGGGTCTGGGTAAAGTGGGAGTAAACACAGACAGACCACTCTCTCTTTATCACTGGCCAAAACTAGAAAATCTGGACAAACTGAATGTGCCATACTTTGAGGATTCTGAAAAGTAGAGAGCAACATGTGGGTAGAGGAAATGCATGAAAATTCAAAGCATCACCAAATGGTGATGAATTACATCACCTGTGGTGAATTACTGTGGTGAATTACAATTGTTTTCCTTTCAATTGAACCAAGGAGGGTCCTCCTAGACTCCTGACCTACAAACTGCAAGGTAACAAATGGAGGCTGATTTAAGCTACTAAGTTTGCGGTACTTTGTTGTGCAGCAATACAAAACCCCTACAAACACATAACAAAAGAGCTTTGGCATAAAGCAAAAATCAACAAAAATGGAAGGAGAATTGGAGACTTTAATCTGTAGTGGAAAGCTGAAAACTTCAACACTCCTCTCTCAGTAATAGATAAAGCTAGTAGACAGAAAACCAACAAAGATATCCAAGAACTTGACCTAGACATTTTTCACTTATTTATATTTAAATGGGGGAGCATTTCATCCCCAACCTTGGAGGAAGAACTATATGGAGTCAGGTACCCAGAGAGCAAACAATAAAGAGAACATGAGTGAAAACTAAACTTTTGTTACATAAGCAGTTGAGACCTCGGATTGTTGCTACTGTGATAACTGCAGCAATAACTAACTTCTTCTGGGCAATACAATCCATCAACAGGGTGTGTACACATATATACACATATATATGTAATATGCATTACATATATATACACATATACATATATATACACATACACACATATACATATATATATTACAAACAATCACATAATAACATCCCACATGAATGCTACATAAATGAGAATGCTTTCAACGTAGGATATGGAATGATCTCTAAGATACAGTGTTAGTTGAAAAAGATATGGTGGTGAAAAAAGTGAAATATATGGATTTTGTGTGTGCATATGCTCTTGATTAGCTCAGGAGGGTTCAAAAACTGATAATCCTGATTACTTTGGGAGACTTCTAGAACTGGGTGCCAGGGCGTTGAGTTGAGAGGGAGATTTTCAGTGTATTTTTTGAATTTCAAACCTTAAGGATGTATTATCTTTTCAAATATCAATAATTAATCTTAAATTTAAAAAAATCTATATGATCTCAGTCATGTTTAAAAATATGCTTATAGAAAAGAGTAAAGAGAAATAAACTAACATACTTCTTTTTAAGTGTTCTGATACCTTAAAATTTAGACTCCATAGTTTGGTCTTTCATGTTTTTTAGAATAAATATAAATTAATTTTATGTATTTGCTTTATTAAATAAAACTTATTTGTTTTGTTCAGATTCTTAAAAAGATTTTATTTATTTACTTGACAGAAAGAGAACACAGAGGGAGAGTGTGAGGGGGAAGCAGACTCCTTTCTGAGCAGAGAGCCCGAAGCAGGGCTCCATCCCAGGACCTTCAGATTGACCTGAACCCAAGGCAGATGCTTAACCGACTGAGCCACCCAGCCGCCCCTTATGCTCAAATTCTTATCCTAAAGAATACATTTTAGTGCCTTGTCTTGGCATTCCAGATTCCCCATCATTTATACTTAATCTACCTTGCTGACCTACACTACCACCCCCTTCATCAGCTTATTTAACCAAATCGAAAAACTCTTTCCTTGAACACATTTTGTATTTTATTGTCAAAGGGCTCAAATAGACTGCTCCTCACAAAAAACTGTTTCATTCAGAGTTCAAGGGTTTATAATTTAAAAAAAGAACAACAAAACCAAGTTGGGAAGTAGACATTTCACAATTAACTTTTACCTAAGTGTCTTCTTATTGAACGTTGGCCTTGAATATGAGGGAAACTATTGAAACATATGAATACTCACTAAAACTGCTATCATATGTAACTGTATAGTACTACAACTGTCTGTAAAACCTCCTTATAGGAGCTTATATCAATTTTCCACTTAGGGTTAATAATTAGTATTTTTTCATATTAAAGTAAAATAATTGACTTAGCTCTAAGAACTAGTTGATCACAAATGCATATTGCACATTAGCCTGGAACACTTCCAGGCACACTAACATGGGAATTAAAAAAATTTCTGCTGGGCTAACATTTCCAATTTTCCCAACTGGCAATCATTATCGACAACTTAGTTTATCTACTAGATGACCCCACAGGCTCTTCCTCGGAGATCTAGGAGAGAAAGGCGGTTTAGCAGGGTGGGTTTCAAGGTCCCCAGTTGATATAAATGTTAAGATGCAAAATTCCTTTAGGGAGTCACTCTCCAAATAGAAAGAAATTCTCATGCCCGAAAGACCTTAAAGTCAACTTAAAAGTTCAGAATTTTCCAATTTGGTTGGGTCAGGATCTGCCTCCTCACATCTCCAATATAAATATCAAAGGAGGCAAGAAACTGGGTCCCCCTCTTAGTGGGGAACCCATCTTTATGTAACCCCAGTGTATTATTTAGAAGCAAAGTAGATATTTTGTGGAGAGATCTGTGCATCCTGCCAGCCTGTACCTGCAAGGTTCATTGAGCCTGTATTATGTGTTTTATATGGTGATCATCCTCTCCCTATGTTCCACAGTTATAAAACTAAAAGGGAAAAAAAAAGAAGGAAACAAATCCAAAATGACCCACATAAAGTTAAATCACGCAATGTGACACAAAAATGTTCACTCGAGCCAGAAATAATGTTTCAAATCTTTATAAGTACAAATAAATTGCTTGTGGGAAAATAGTAACCAGCCATTAAGAGAATTAAACAAGCAAATAAACAACAACAACAACAAGATAGGATTGGAAAGTAATAATTTTAAAATATTCTTAAGGTTAATAATATGCTACAAACTGGAGATGAGTAATGTGTACCAGAGAACTCTGTTTTGGTGGTGATACCACTTAAGAGATGGTGAAAATAATTAAAAAAATATATTTTAGTGCTAGTAATAGTAATTATTGTAAGCTTCTGTGGGTCACCCATTTTACAAAGCATATCCAATGTATCATCCTGTGTAATGCTCATAATCACCCTCGGATGATGTGGTCAGGTTTTTGTTTTGTTTTGTTTTTTGGTTTCAAGTTTTTATTTAAATTCCAATTAGTTAACATATAGTGTAATATTGGTTTCAGAAGTAGAATATAGTGATTCACCACTTACATACAATATTCAGTGCTCCTCACAGCAAGTGCCCTCCTTAATACCCAACACCCTGTTACCCCATCTCCCCACTCACCTCTCCCCCTGCAACCTTCAGTTTGTTCTCTTTACAAGTTTCATGGTTTGTCTCCCTCTCTTTTATGTTTTTCCCTTCCTCTATGTTCATCTGTTTTGGTTCTTAAATGCCACATATGAGTGAGATCATATGGTATTTGTTTTTCTCTGACTGACTCGTTTCACTTAGCATAATATCCTCTAGTTCCATCCATGTTGTTGGAAATGGCAAGATTTCATTCTTTTTGATGGCTGAGTAATGTTCCATTATATATATATATATATATATATATAGAGAGAGAGAGAGAGAGAGAGAGACAGACAGACAGACAGACATAGATAGTTTTATATATATATATTATATATATATATATATAATATATATATATAGACACATAGATAGTTGGCCATTTGATAGATGAAGAAACTGAAATTTAAAAATATTCAGAACTTTCACATGTATCAGAGAGGAGATAAATTCCAAAGGTAAAACTCAAAACTCATCCTCTTAATGACTATACTACATCTATCTATATCTATCTATTTACATCTGTAAAATACAAATAGAATAAGAGTGAAATCCTGAAGTTTGAGAGTTTGAGAGTTAGGAAGGAAAAGGAGATTACTTCAGAAGTTATCAGCATTTCATGATGTCTATAGATAAAAATGCTGTAGCTGCATGTCACCATTATCAAATTATTCTCTAAAGGCCATGTTTTGTACATACTGACTCCTACCATAAATTTAATGAATCAATAAGGAATATTGTAATGCTATATAAAGGAAAATCAAGATATTTTTATGATAATTCTGACCTCTACTTACAAAAGAGATACCTAATCTAAAATAGCAGGAATGCTTTGAAAAATATTTAAGTTAATTCAGGAAAGAATAACTATTTTAACCATATGCAATACAAAATTACTAAGTCATGAAAAAGAATGAAAGGATCACACAGAATCTATAAAGTTACTATTACTTCATGTTATTATCATAATTACTGAAATATTATGCAGATGAGCCTGGCAATCATACCTTTGCAATAGAGTATGGTCTTCTGAGACTCCTCTTCCCAACTTGGAGCTCCACACATGTGGGGCAGCGGTAATATGACTGGAGGCTTGCATAAGACAATTTTAGCAAGGATAATAGGACCTATGAGGAAAAATTGGGTTTTTAAATTGAACTGAAAATGAGAAAGTTAAGGAAGGACTTATTATTGTAAGGGGGTGACATCCAGCAGCTGTTCATTTTTTCTAGTCATTCAAGTGGAAGAGGAGACAGGCTTCAATGGTGGCAAGAGAAATTTAGACTTGACATCTGCTGAGCTGACATAATGACCCCCTTTTTGGGAAATAGAAAAAAAAAAGAAAAAAGAAATCCATGAGTTAGTATGTGAAAATATTCTTAAGACAATTTCATAAGAGTTGAAAATCCAATCACGCCAATACATTCTGCAGGAAGGAAACAAAAACATTTACTTGTGCCCAAAAAGTATTTTTTATTACATCATCTGATAATACACTAAGTAAGTAAGTACTTTTGATCAAACTATTAAAATCAAAAGTTCCATATAAACATAGGCATAAAGTAGAACTTAATCACTGGAATTAGTACAAGATATACAGAATACTATTTAAAGGAAATTTTAAGAATAAGTTTTAGGTTTATAAACAGACAGAAAAAAATGCTAGGGAAACATACATTTTTATCTGGCCTATTCTTAGCCTTTCTGAGTATACTAACACTGCCTATGACAATAAAACATTTTCTATTCTTAGAATAAATTATGAATCTTCTCAGGTGTCAGTGGCAATGCTCAAATTGACCGAAATATCAACGACCCCCTAATTTTCTAAGGGCTGTGATGACTAGCTTTCTTATCTTGGAATCTTACGCTCTTAAGACATTTGAAAGAGCAATCATATGAAATAGTAAGTAGTCATTGAATTTAGGCAGGAAACATGGTAGCAAAGGTCACTGGCCCTTTCTTCTGCCGTGCATCACTCTTTTTGAAACTCTTAAGATTCATTGATATAACTTAGGTCTTTTGTGTGTGTGTGCATGTGTCCTAATTTTTATTGTATCTCAATATAAAATAAAATGTTTTTATTTGGGGCACCTGAGTGACTCAGCGGGTTAAAGTCTCTGCCTTCGGCTCAGGTCTTGATCCCAGTCTTGATCCCAGGGTCCTGGGATCGAGCCCTGCATCGGGCTCTCTGCTCAGCAGGGAGCCTGCTTCCCTTCCTCTCTTTCTGCCTGTCTCTCTGCCTACTTGTGATCTCTGGTCTGTCAAATAAGTAAATAAGTAAATAAAAATCTAAAAAAAAGCGTTTTTATTTTATTGTTCAGTTTAGAATTGTCAGTAATACGATCATTCCCATTTACATATCAAAGTCTCCAACTCTCAAACTGCAATCCTTGGAATCAAGGACTGGATGCTTATGCCCCCTACAGCCAATTTTGCCTAAAGGTTCGTCTTCTGTGTTTGATTACTTCTCCATATTTAAGGCATATGCGTTTTGAGAAGGCACACTACATATTTTCAGAATTTCATCACTCAAGGCCACAGCTGGTTAATACCAAACACCACTCATCTCCAAACTTTTAATGACCATCAAAGGACAATTCTACACATCACAGAAAACAGATATTCTTATGCTTATGCTTGGTGAATGTACAACAGGCAAAGATAAACGGGCATAAACAGGAATAAAAACAGGCGAAGATAAAAAAAAAAAACAACAAGGTGCTACATCTCAACTACTGTAAAGTACTAGCAATAGAGGTACAGAAATATTCCTACCATTCTCTTCTCCCTACGCTTTTATAAGAAACAGCATAGCCAAACAGTGTGAATCTCCAAACACAGGCCTTCCAAAATTTCAACACTGCTGAAAATCTGGGGAGGCTAAAATCATTATACAGCCTAGCAGGGAGGAAGTGCTGATAGCAACAACGTAGCCGAAATTCCTCCCTTTTCCTCACCCCTTCTCCAAGGCCCATTTCCCTCACTAGTACACATTTGCCTAAACCTAATCATGTCAGTGTGGGGGAAAGCATGGGAACTAATTTTGAGACTAATCTTTACAGCTCTTGAAATAACCAAAGAAATAATGGTCCCCATAGACTTTCTTTCAAATACGCTTGGAACAAACACTGTGTACTAAAACTCTCCAGTTTGCAAATGTTTTAGTTGTCCACAGTTTTCATATAAGAACCAAAAGCGAGGGGCGCCTGGGTGGCTCAGTGGATTAAAGCCTCTGCCTTCGGCTCAGGTCATGATCCCAGGGTCCTGGGATCGAGCCCCACATCGGGCTCTCTGCTCTGCAGGGAGCCTGCTTCCTCCTCTCTCTCTCTCTCTGCCTGCCTCTCTGCCTACTTGTGATCTCTATCTGTCAAATAAAATAAAATAAAATCTTAAAAAAAAAAAAAAAAAAGAACCAAAAGCGAGGGCTTGTTTTGAAGAATAAAAGTAGTTTCTGGAGAAGGGAGTTGAGGGAAATTGGAAGAGGAGGTGAACCATGAGAGACTATGGACTCTGAAAAACAATCTGAGGGTTTTGAAGGGGCCGGGGGGTGGGAGGTGGGGGAACCAGGTGGTGGGTATTGGAGAGGGCACGGATTGCATGGAGCACTGGGTGTGGTGCAAAAACAATGAATACTGTTATGCTGAAAATAAATTTAAAAATTTAAAAAAAAAAAGAGAAATTAAAAAAATAAAAGTAGTTTCTTAACAAAAGAACTACAGAAGCAATTCAAACTGCTGTCTGGGTGGAAGTTAAGTTCATAAGAGATGGTTCCCGTATGCAGGGAAAATGCTTTGCCTGCTTTTGCATTTGCTCGACACTTGGGGCCCATTTATTACTTCATATACTTCGATGCAATGGCAGTTAGCACGTAGTTACAACGGTGGAGAGAGGTGGTACTGTGGTGGACATAATCTGAGTGTTAGCAAATGTCATATAATTGTTATTTTCCAGGATTTATCAAGCCCAGATAACAGGAAAATTAAAGGATAAGACTTTACAAAATATGTCCTATTTCATACTCTTTACAGCCTCAGATATAGTGTGAGGAAAACCTATTCCATTAAAATTCACACTTCTAACACCCAGGGCTGTTTCTCTTATAATACTAAAAGTTGCTTTATACATATGGGCTCCTATTCTAATGTCAAAGGAGTTTTTGAAATTTCTCTGGTTGGGGATTCTACTCCAGTAATTCTTTGATTAAAATATGCCTTAAGGGGCACCTGGGTGGCTCAGTGGGTTAAAGCCTCTGCCTTTGGCTCGGGTCATGGTCCCAGGGTCCAGGATCGAGCCCCATATCGGGCTCTCTGCTCAGCGGGGAGCCCTGCTTCCCCCTCTCTCTCTGCCTGCCTCTCTGCCTGCTTGTGGTCTCTGTCTGTCAAATAAATAAATAAATAAAATCTTTTAAAAAAAAATTAAAACAATGAAAAATGCCTTAAATGTGTTACAGGATGCTATAATTCCTACTTTCAATTATATCTGCTATATATATGATTACAGAGATTATCATCAAATGATTACAAAGATATCAAATCTCTATCAAATGATTACAGAGATAAGATAATCATATCTCCTTATAGCTCAATCTTACAGTCCATTGAGAGTGTGAAGTAAAACAACCTTCAAATGATAATATCACAGTGGCATATGTTCTCTTTTGAAAGGCCATTCACATTTATCTCATTTGATTTTCACATTTATTCAGTGAGGTGACTATTTTTATAGCACCGTATTTTATGCATTTTGGCTAACTCATGCCATCTGTAATGTGTAAAAACTTAACGTTCGTGTCTAATAATGATGGTTCTATTGATGTTGATGATGACTTACCCCTAAGCATTCACTCCGACTGTGTCCTCATATGAACTAGATTCATGGACATACCTTGGCCTTCAGACTTTTCCCATGATAGAATACGGAATACACCTACAGGTATGTCAGTAGCCAGAAAGCTACCATGTGAAAATTATTATGCACTCTGGGTCAGGGTGTTGGCTCATGAATGGCTCATCTTTTGAGAAACCAGAGCTATCACAGAGGTCATATTAAGTAGGGATTTAAACACTTGACATATCCAAAATGACAAAAGACTATTCCAAGTCCATCTTTGCCTTTCTCATCCAAATTCTTTATCATTACTCCTTATTTGAATTAAAAATGGAGATACAGAGAGTCACCTGGGTGGCTCAGTAATTTAAGTGTCAGACTCTTGATTTCAGCACAGTTCATTCTATTGGGGTCGTGAGATCGAGCCCTGCATCAGGCACAGTGCCCAGCTGTGCTGAGCATCTTCAAGCAGACGTTTTTCTCCACCTTCCCCCCACGCACATGTGCTCTATCTTTCAGATAAATTAATACATCTTTAAAAAATGGAGATATAGGGGTGCCTGGGTGGCTCAGTGGATTAAAGCCTCTGCCTTCGGCTCAGGTCATGATCCTGGGGTCCTGGGATCGAGCCCCGCATCGGGCTCTCTGCTCAGCAGGGAGCCTGCTTCCTCCTCTCTCTGCCTGTCTCTCTGCCTACTTGTGATCTCTGTCAAATAAATAAATAAAATCTTAAAAAATAATAATAAAAAATGGTGATATAGTAGCAAAGACTTTGAATTTACTAAGGACAGGGAAAGGTCAATAGCATAAACTTTAGAGTCTCAGTGCCTATTTCCCTACAACCAAAATAACCAGGAAATGGAACGAAAGGAAATAGGGAGAACAAATAAAAAATAAAGTACTAATAAATCTGATTTATGGTCTTAAGGGGGCCAACCTATGTGAAATGACTGGAAGGGATATAATAGTAAAATGGCACTTAGGTCGTCAGGTACAGTGCCTATGAAATCTGATACAACTAGTGCTCTTCAGCGGGAAAGAAGAGAAGCCATGAAGAGAAGGTGGCTGTTTATATACTATGATATCTCACTAACTCAGTCGTTTTGCTGAAAAAAGAAGAAACCAGGGGGATCTGTGTGGTTCAGTTTGTTAAGCAACCTTTGGCTTAGGTTATCACCTCAGAGTCCTGGGATTGAGCCCTGCGTGGGTCTCCCTGCTCAGCAAGTTGTCTGCTTCTCTCTCTCTCTCTCTCCCTCTGCCCCTCCTGCCTGCTCATTCTCTCTCTCTCTCTCTCTCAAATAGATAAATAAAATCTTAAAAAAAAAAGAAAAATTAATTTTATATCATTTAGAAAAACAACAATCTATTGACATTCCAATTTGTTACTGTCATTAGATATAGCCTGAGAAAAGAAAAAAGCTTTTAACAGAATTACCTTTATTAACCAGTTAAAAGACAGGAGAGAGGATAAAGGAGAAAAGGAAGAGTGCAGACAGATTCCCCAGCACAGAAGCGGTATTCAGTATTTATTGGCATTTCCTACCAATAAGCTGTGTGTAGTTTCTCCTATTGATACCAAAATGCTGCACATGGCCATAAATATTACCCCCCGGACTCAGGTGCCCATGTGTTCTTTAGAGAGATGTTGATCAGACCAGGTCATGGGCACATGACCATGTGGACATCATGTTAACATGACGGTTCAGAGGCAGAATGTCTGCACTGCCAGGAACTGCCCACACTGCTGAACAAGGGACCATGCTGAGTGGCACTGCTTGGGGGATCTCTGTCAACTTTACCAAAATTTTACTAGCACCTTTCTTCCTTTCTCACAATAGATTATAATGAGTAGGTTAGATATTTTCCTTCATTAAACTTCTAAGGGGGACTTACATTCTCAAAGAGTAAGATCCCCAATCTAAGCAGATAATATCAAAATGACTTATGCCAAAATGAATCTACGCCATAACGAGCTGTGTCCCTAGGGTGTCTCCAAGATAGACATGAAGCAGAATGAAAGGCTCCTTCATAATGGACTCTGAACAAAAGTGATGAGGGGTGCCCGGGTGGCTCAGTGGGTTGAGCCTCTGCCTTCCGCTCAGGTCATGATCCCAGGGTCCTGGGATGGAGCCCCGTGTAGGGCTCTCTGCTCAGCAGGGAGCCTGCTTCCCCATTTCTCTCTGCCTGCCTCTCTGCCTACTTGTGATCTCTCTGTCAAATAAATAAATAAAATCTTAAAAAAAAAAAAAAAAAGGAAGTGATGGAATCAGGGGACTGAAGGCTTTCTCCTGGCACACTGCAGGTCTATGGAAGTGCCAAATTTTCAAAGGAGTTTCAGCAGTAACCAGTTTGCAAGAGAAACCTCTTATCCCTCTCTATAGCCAAAAGCCAAATACGTGAAGCAATTCAGTGGGAAAGAGAACCCCTTTCCTCAAACAAATGGAAATCATTCCATTCGTAATGATGCTGGGGACCCTGGAAGTACCTCTGGGAAAGCCCTCTGGTACAAAAACAGCTTTTCCTGGAGAAATGTCCTGTCGCCTTAAACCAAGCCTCACACAACAAGCAAACCACAAAATGAGTCTTTGTTCATCAATACTGGTTTTCAGCTCAATTAACTGTCTTTTCTAACCCACTGACCACATTGCCAACAGTCTTCTGCGTAAAAATCACATTTCTGCTATTACCCTCTTGCCCACTAAAACCTTAAGGGCTTTCTACTGCTTTAGAAAACAGTATTTTTATGAAGACAGCATTCGGGATTTGAAATTAAGTACATATCCTAATTTGCTCTGTGATACAAATCTCTTTCAGTTCTCCAAGTACAAAATATGGACCCACAATTAGGTTGAAAGATTTAGAAGAAACTAGTTAAATAAGATAAGGTTTTTGTTGAAATGATTATTTGGTAAGAAAGAAATCTTAAGTCACTTTTTTCTCATAACCTAGTTACTTCAAACCATCATTGAGGAGTTTCGTAATCTCTGCTATCTTTTTAGTTCAGGATTTTTATGGATTTTATACTTGCTTGATTTTTTCAGTTTCATTTTTATTCAAATATTGCTTTATTTATATTAGTCATATTGTTAGTTTATAAATATTTTGTTATATGCAAGAATTATAAAAAACCTCATTCACAGTAATAAAGTAGAACAAAAATTTATAAATTTAAAAAACATTAACATATTATTAAAGCATGTACAATAGGTTGAAGAAAAATTGTGGAAGATGAGGGAAGTGTTGTATAAGACAATCCTTCTAAACAGACCCTTTTTGCTAATCTTATTTTTTATTGATTCCATTCAATTACTCTTATCATTGCAATTACAAAAATATAAAATAAGTAAAATATCATGGTTCTATTATAAGAAAATTGGCAAATGTAAAAGAAAAATAATAAAAGTTATAAAGCTGATCTTACAAAGTGAATCATAATGTATACTCACTTATATTATATACTTCCAAATATATTTCTATACATATACATGTGAACTTACAAAATGGAGGGCTGCTTTGTCCCAGGCACTGTGCTAAATACTTTACTTATATAAACCTATATAATCCTCACAATAACTTCAAGGGGTAGGTATTATCTCCATTTTTCAGATAAAACAACTGAGGTTTAAAGAAGCTGAAAATTATCGCACTGCATTTGTCATATTTATATAGTTAATTCTCTAATTTTGGGAAATTTATGTTTTTTTCAAAAAATCATGACTATAAACAGCTCAAAGTAAACATAATTGTTCCCAAAATAATTTTAAATAAAAAATTAACAAGAACAAACAAAAACTTATCATTCAGTTTTACCACTTCTTGGATCAACGCTCATATTTCTACTTTTTCAGACTCATTTTGTCCAGCACAATATTGCAATTTTAATATTACAGCTAAATATTCTATTTTATTATTTAGTTGCCACAATTTGGTAAGGCAGATTTATTATCCCCATTTTACAGAGAAGAAAACTATGGGTCAGTGAAATTAAGTAACATGTCCAAGGTCACAACGCCACAGTATCAAATGCACTCAGAGTGCAAACCCAGGTCTGTCCTACTACACAGCTGTCAACCACCATGTCAAACTGCTGTCTCACTCTATTGGAATCTTTAAATAACAGAAACAGAAAACATCAGCAAAGTGACACTCTGCCTCCTTCATTTTGAACTCCAATCTCTTTAGTGCCTCTACCAAGATAACGTCTTACGTCTTCTAAAAACCAAAGGAAACCTATCACCTATAACTGTTATTTGAGCTTAGTTATTAATTTTGTTTTAATTTTCTCTCATCTATAGGATCAATAATTGTT
Organism: Enhydra lutris kenyoni; assembly: GCF_002288905.1. Classification (NCBI taxonomy): domain Eukaryota; kingdom Metazoa; phylum Chordata; class Mammalia; order Carnivora; family Mustelidae; genus Enhydra; species Enhydra lutris. Next base: position 21,598,392 of record NW_019154112.1, on the reverse strand, counting down.
CAAGTAACCATGAAGATGAAGGAATTAATGAAATTCACTATTACTCTTAAATTATTTTGATCAAAAAATGCAGATTCATGCCTTTAAGAATTTCATTTTCTTTTAAGTAAAAACATTGTTATGAGGTAATTTCACTAATAAAATTTATTTTCTTTTTGAATTGTATGTTACTTGTTAAGTAGCAACTACTTTTATGTCTATTTTAAGTGTTTTTTGGGGGGACCCCTGGGTGGCTCAGTCAGTTAAGCAACTGCCTTCAGCTTTGGTCATGATAACCAGGGTCCTGGGATTGAGTCCCACATCGGGCTCCTTGCTCAACAGAGAGCCTGCTTCTCCCTCTGCCTGCCTTTACCCCGCTTGTGTTCACTCTCTCTCTCTGACAAATAAATAAATAAAATCTAAAAAAAATTTTTTCTCTCAAAAATTAATTTTCCCACCAACCTTTGGTTGGTATTTTTTCTTACTCCTTACTTACAAACAACCTGTAAAGTGCCTTCTGGAGGTGCCTCTGTAAAAAAAATAAATAAATAAATAAAAAGTAACAAGAATTTTTTTATGAACCATTGTATTTACTACTTATGTTTTTTGAATTTTAAAAATTCATGGCAAAATATTATAAAAGGATCTTTTTAATTCTTTTACGTTTTTGTTTTGGGAAATTTCAACCACATACAAAAATAACGAGACTAATATAATTTAATTAATCTTCATTAACACTGAGTTCCAACTAATATCAATAACGGGTTAGGGAGGAGTTAAGATGACAGAGGAGTACAGGACCCTAATTTCATCTGGTCCCTGGAATTCAGCTAGAGAGTTATCCAATCATTCTGACACCTGCAAAATCAATCGGAGATCTGAGAAAAGAATTGCTGCAATTCTACAAATTCTACAAATAGAACCACCCCACTCACAGCAATGGACACGTCATTTAAGCAGAAGATCAACAAGGAAACAAGGGCTTTGTATGACATACTGGACCAGATGGACTTCACAGATATATTCAGAGTATTTCTTCCTTATAGCAAAGGTATATACATTCTTCTCAAGTACACATGGAACATTCTCCAGAATAGATCACATACTGGATCACAGATCAGTTCTCAACCCAGATCAAAAGATTGAGATTATACCAGGCATATTTTCAGACCATAATGCTTTAAAACTTGACCTCAACCATAAAAGAAAATTTGGAAGGGGCACAAATACATGGAGGTTAAAGAGCATTCTACTAAAGAATGAATGGGTAAACCAGGAAATTAAAGAATTAAAAAAATACATGGAAACAAATGAAAATGAAAACATGACAGTTAAAAACATTTGGGATGGGGCACCTGGGTGGCTCGGTGGGTTAAGCCTCTGCCTTCGGCTCAGGTCATGATCTCAGGGTCCTGGGATCGAGTCCCGCATCGGGCTCTCTGTTTAGCAGGGAGCCTGCCTCCCCGCCTCTCTCTGCCTGCCTCTCTGTCTACTTGTGATCTCTCTCTCCTTGTCAAATAAATAAATAAAAAATCTAAAACAAAACAAAACAAAACATTTGGGATGTAGCAAAGCCAGTCCTAAGAGGGAAGTACATAGCAATACAGGCCTTTCTCAAGAAACAAGTAAATTCTCTCTTTTGTTTTTTGTATTTGTTTATTTATTTATTTATTTATTTTTAAATTTTATTTTTTATAAACATATAATATATTTTTATCCCCAGGGGTACAGGTCTGTGAATCGCCAGGTTTACACACTTCACAGTACTCACCATAGCACATACCCTCCCCAATGTCCATAACCCCACCCCCCCAACCCCCCTCCCCCCATCAACCCTCAGTTTGTTTTGTGAGATTAAGAGTCACTTATGGTTTGTCTCCCTCCCAATCCCATCTTGAAAAAACAAGTAAATTCTTAAATATACAACCTAAGTTTACACTTAAAGGAGCTGGGGGAAAAAAAACAACAACAAAACAAAAACACCAAATAAAGCTTATATCCAGCATGAGAAGTAAACTAATAAAGATTAGAGTAGAGGGGCGCCTGGGTGGCTCAGTGGGTTAAAGCCTCTGCCTTCGGCTCAGGTCATGATCCTAGGGTCCTGGGATCGAGCCTCACATTGGGCTCTCTGCTCGGCAGGGAGCCTGCTTTCTCTCTCTCTCTGCCTGCCTCTCTGCCTACTTGTGGTCTCTGTCTGTCAAATAAACAAATAAAATCTTTACAAAAAAAAAAGATTAGAGTAGAAGTCAGTGATATAGAAATCAAAACAGTAGAACAGACCAACAAGACTAGGAGCAGTTCTTTGAAAGAATTAATAAGATCAATAAACCAGTAGCTAGATTTCTCATAAAGAAAAGAGAAAGGACACAAATAAATAAAATCATAAATGAAAGAGGAGAGATCACAACCAACACTGAAGATATACAATTATAAGAACATATTATGAGCAACAATACACCAACAAATTAGGCACTCTGGAAGAAATGGATGCATTCCTAGAAACATATAAACTACCAAAACTGATACAGAAAGAAAGACAAAGCCTGAACAGACTCACAACCAGCAAAGAAACTGAAGCACAAATCAAAAATCTAAAAACAAAAAGAAGTCCAGGGCCAGATGTCCTTCCATTAGAATTCTACCAAACTTTTAAAGAAATGATACCTATTCTTCCAGAACCATTTCAAAAAATAGAAATGAAAAGAAAACTTCCAAACTCATCTATGAGGCCAGCATTACCTTGATTCCAAAACTAGACAAAGACTGCACCAAAAAGGATATTATAGACCAATATCCCTGAAAACATGGAAGCCAAAATTCTCACCAAGATATTAGCCAATAGGCTCCAACAGTATGTTAAAAGGATTATTCACCATGACCAAGTGATATTTATTCCTGGGCTGCAAGTGTGGTTCAATATCCACAAATCAATCAACGTGATATACTACATAAATAAAAGGACAGACAAGAACCATACGATCCTCTCAATAAATTCAGGAAAGCATTTGACAAAATACAGCATCCTTTCTTGATAAAAACTATTTGCTGTGAAGGGAAAGAGGGAACATACCTCAGTATCATAAAAGTCATATATGAAAAACCCACAGTAAATATCCTACTCTGAGAGATTTTCACCTGAGGTCAGGAACATGACAGGGATGGCCACTCTTACCACTGGTGTTCAACATAGTACTAGAAGTCCTAGCCTCAGCAATTATTTATTTGGGAGAAAGAGAGAGAGACCAAGCAGTGAGGAGGAACATAGAGAGAAAGCAGACTCCCCATGAGCAGAGCCAGATGCAGGGCTCAACACCAGGACCTGGAGATCGTGATCTGTGTTGAAAGCAGATACTTAACGGATGGAGCCACTGAGGTGCACCTGAAGAGATTGTTTTCCATTGGAGATTCTTTCTTGCTTTGTCAAAGATTTGTTGACCATAGAGTTAAGGGTCCACTTCTGGACTCTCTATTCTGTTCCATTGATCTATGTGTCTGTTTTTGTGCCAGTACCATACTGTCTTGATGATTATGACTTTGTAATATAGCTTGAAGTCCAGAATTGTGATGCCTCCAGCTTTGGTTTTCTTTTCAACATTCCTTTCACTATTCAGGGTTTTTTCTGGGTCCATACAAATTTTAGAATTGTTTGTTACAGCTCTGTGAAAAATGTTGATGGTATTTTGATAGACATTGCATTGAATGTATAGACTGCTTTAGGTAGCATAGACATTTTAACAATATTCGTTCTTCCAATCTGTGAGCATGATTTTTTTTCCAATTCTTTGTGTCTTCCTCAATTTCTTTCATCAGTGTTCTATAGTTTTTAGAGTACCAATCCTTTATCTCTTTGGACAGGTTTCTTGGTGCAATTATAAATGGGATCAACTCCTTAATTTCTCTTTCTTCCATCTTACTCTTAATGTAGAGAAACGCAACTGACTTCTGTGCATTGATTGGTGTCCTGCCATGTTACTGATTTCCTGTATGAATTCTAACTATTTTTGGATGGAGTCTTTTGGGTTTTCCACATAGAGTATCATGTCATCTGCTAAGAGCAAGAGTTTGACGACTTCTTTGCCAATTCAGATGCCTTGTATTTTTTTTTGTCTGATTGCTGAGGCTTGGACGTCCAGTACTATGTTGAATATCAGTGGTGAGAGTGGCCATCCACATCATGTTCCTGACCTTAGGAGAAAAGCTTTCAGTTTTTCCCCATTGAGAATGTTCTCTGTGACCTTTTGTTTATGGCTTTTATGATATTGAGGTGTGTTCCCACTAACCCTACACTGTGAAGAGTTTTAATCAGAAAGGATGCTATACTTTGTCAAATGGCTTTTTCTGTGTTATTAGAGATCATACTCACTCTTAAATGATAGCTTAACTAGGCATAGACTTCTGTTTCCAATTTTTCTCCCTTTTTTAAGTATAAAGATATAATAATACTGTGCTCTGGACTGTGAAAGTGTCACTACAAAATCACTTGGGTCTTGCTTTTACCAAAAGCCTCAAGAATTTCCATGGAGTAGAAAGAGATTTTATAGTAAATTCTTATAGCTTTGATTCCATATAGTTGAACAATGTCACTCCACAGTTTCATATAATACAAGTCTGTAATTTTGATTTCTTACAGATGACACTTCCACTACCAAAGTTCCAATATGCTTTCCTAATTTTCTCTAGTGGGTGGCCAAAATTCCTCACCACAGAAAGACCCAGAGTGAGTCTCCTGTAGTGGAATGACTACCAGAACCTCCATCCCAATGGCCTTATCAGATTTAAAACCCTGAGGGGCTATTGCATTCTGACAGGATTAATTTCTCTATACTTTTGACATGCAGAGATTTATCTTCTTTCCTTGTTTGCATTTAGCTATGGATTTTTTAATAGCTTTATCAAGAGGTAACTGAACTACTACCTACTGCACGTATTCAAAGTGTACAATTTGATATGTATGCATGTCTGTGCATGTGTGCACATGCATTTCTTTGTGTGTACAGTGGTATCTCAATATGGAATTATTTCTTAGCTTTTTAAAATAGCTTAAGATATGACTGACATATAATAAACTACACATGCTTAGAGGGTACAGTTACCCATGAAAACATCATCACCATTAAAACCATGAACATATCCATCATCCCCCGAATTTCTTCTCCCCCTTTGTAATCACTCCCACCAGGGCCTCCCACCAATGTCTGAGCAATCACTGGTCTGTTTTATTTTACTTTAGGTTAGTTTGAATGTTGTAGAATTTGATATCAATTTAGTGATATACTGTGTTTTCTGTCTGGATTCCTTCATTCAGTATAATTATTTTGAGGTTCATTGTTATTGTGGCATGAATAATCCAGTTCTTTATTACTTTTTATTGCTAGTAGTATCATATTATATGATATACCACAATGTGTTCACCCAGGTATCTGCTAATGGATGTTTGAATTATTTCCAATTTTTTTGCCCATTACCAGTAAAGCTTCTATGAATATCCATGTATAAGTCTTTGCATGCTTTCTTTATTCTTCGGTAGATGACTAAGAGTGGAATGACTATGACCTAGAGTATTTGCATATTTGTAAGTAAATGTGTAACATAGAGACAAATTGTCCAACTGTTTTCCAAAGCACTTATATCCATTTTGTATTTCCACCAGCATGGTGGAAATCTCTCTATATGAGAGATTCAGTAGTTCTACGTCATTGCCAACAGGAGGTACAGATCAAATTTTAAATTTTATTGATTCTAACAGGGATGTAGTAGTAACTAATTTTGGTTTTAATTTACATTTACCTAATGGCTAATGATGTTGACCATCTTTTCATATGCTTAGTTGCCATCCATATGTCTTCTTTGGTAAAGTGTCACTTCAGATCTTTTGTCCATTTCTTTATTATATTTTTTGTTTTCTTATTATTGATCTTCTATATCTGGGCCTGAGTCCTTTATTAATATTTTCTCTCAGTTTACAGCAAGTCTTTTTATACTTTGGAACAGTGCCTTTGCCAGGACAAAAGTTTTTAATTTTGATAAAGTACAACTTACAATCTTTTTTTCTTTTATGGATCAAACTCTCAGTGTCATATTTAAGAAATAATTGTCAAACTCAAGGTCACAAAGACTTCTGTCTAATGTCATATTATTTTAGGTTTTTATTTATTATACAATGAATTCTTTTACATATGAGTAAACAGTTGTTCATTTGCTGGAAATATTATCGGTTCTTCACTGAATTTCTTGTAGATTGCCCAAAATCAGTTATCTGTATACGTATGAATCTATTTCTGGATTGTATTCTGTTCTTTTGATCCAATTGCCTATCTTGATGTCAACACCACATGTATGATTTCTATAGCTTATAAGTCGTAAAATCAGAAAAATGTGACCCCTCAAACTTTTCTATTTTTCAAAGTTTTTAAAATTTTACTCCTTATTTTATTTTACTCCTTATATGAATTTTACTATCAGCTTGTCAATTTCTATTCCTATCATCAAATTCTATTATAATTTCTGCAAAGATTTGAATAGGGCTTGCAATTGAATCTATATAACAATTTGGGAAAAACTGACATTTTAACAATGTCAAGTCTTCCAAGCCATGAACAAGGTTTACATTTCCATTATTAAATTTAAATTTCTCTCTACAATGTTTTGTAGTGTTCAGTTTACAGATTTTGCTTTAACTATTTTTGTTTTGTTTTGATATTAGGCTTATGCTGGCCTTCTTGAATGAATTAAGGATCTTGAAAAGTCTATGTATAGTTGGTATTATTTTGTCCTTAAATGTTTGGTAGAATTCTCCTCTAAAGCCACATTGCTTTGAAAATTTCCTGTGGAAATTAATTTCTTTAAAAAACAGTACTGGGGATTCCTGGGTGCCTCAGTCGGTTAATCATCTGCCTTTGGCTCAGGTCATGATCCCAGGGTTCTGGCATCAAACCTCATGTCAGGCTCCCTGATCAATGGGGAGTCTGCTTCTCCTCCCCTGCCCTCTTCCTCCTGCTCCCCCTGCTTGTGCTCTCTCTCACTCACTTTCTTTCAAATAACTTAATAAAATCCTAAAAAAATAAATGTTTAAAAGACATGTACTATTCAAGTGATCCATCTTATCTTGAGTCAGCATTTGCATTTTATGTCATCTGAACAATTATCTAGTTCATCTAATTTGACAAATCCATTGATGTAAAGTCATTCATAATATACCTTTATTGTTCCTTCAATTTCTATAGAATCTCTAGTGTGTTACCTCTCCATTCCAGAGATTGAGTGTAATTTATGTTCTCTCTCTCTCCTGATTAATCTGGCCGGAAGTTTAACAAATTTAATGATATTCTCAAATATTTGATATTCTCAAACAAGTTTATGATTTCCCTGATTTACACTATTGTTTTGTTTTCTATTACATTGATGTTTCCTGCAGTATTTATTTCCTTTCTTGTATTTATTTGTATCTTAAGATGGAAACTGAGGTCATTAATTTGAGAACTTTAGTGCCATAAATTTCCTTTTTGTATTGCTTTCCATTTTGTAGCAGTATTCCATAAATGTTCACATCTTATGTTTTCAGTTTTCATAGTTATATATAATTTCTGGGGTGCCTGGGTGGCAAAGTCAATTAAGCATCTTACTCTTGATTTTGGCCCATGTCATGTCTCAGGTCATCAACTCAGGGTCACAGAGTCTGCTTGAGATTCTCTCTCTCTCTCCTTCCCACCTCTGCCTCCTCCTATTCATGCTCTCTCTCACTCTCAAATAAATAAATCTTAAAAAAGATTTCTAATCAGTTTATGTTTTCATTTTTTAGTTAAAAATAATTTCCAATTTTCTTTCCATTTCTGTGACACATCGATTATTTAAAAGTACGATATTTTAATTTCCTCACATTTGGGAATTTTCCCGAATTCTTTCCAATTTAATTTATTCTAATTTATTTCTAATTCAATTCCACCATGGTCAGAGAACATAGTTTGTATCTTCTTAATATTCTTGTATTTATTGAGAATTGTTTTATATACCAAATGTGGTCTACCTTGGTTAAGAATCCCTTGTTCACAGAAAATGTGTATTTGTTGTTATCAGATAAAGTGCTTTATAAATATCAATTAAATCAAGCTGGTTGATAGTGTTATTCAAGTTTTCTACATCCTTGCTAATTTAGGAGGGATATTAAAATATCCAACAATTATTATGGATTTGTCTTTTATTTATTGTAGTTCTATTAGCTGTTTCTTCATATATTTTAAAGCTCTATTTTAGGAGCATAAACTTTAGGATTACGTTGCATCTTCTTCATGAACTGACCACTTTATCTTTATAAGATGACTTCCTTTAGGGGCTCCTGGCTAGCTCAGTGGGTTAAAGCCTCTGCCTTCGGCACAAGTCATGATCCCAGAGTCCTGGAATCTCTGCTCAGCAGGGAGTCTGCTTCCCTCTCTCTCTCTGCCTGCCTCTCTGCCTACTTGTGATCTGTCTGTCAAATAAATAAATAAAATCTTAAAAAAAAAAAAGATGACTTCTTTTAACCCAGCAGTATTCTCTGCTCTAAACTCTCTTTTATTTATATTAATATGGACTCCAGCTTTGTTTTTACTAGTGTTAATACTAATAAATTTTCCCCCATCCTTTTACTATTTACTCACATGTTTCTTTATGTTTACAGGTTGTTTTTTATAGCAATGTGTAGTTGGGCCTTACTTTTTTCCCAATCTGACAAAGTCTATCTTTTAAAGGGGGTGTGTAGGTCATTATTGATATGGTTAGTTTACTTATTTGTTTTCTGTTTGTTGTATTCATTCTTTGCCCTCTTTTCTATCTTTTTTTTGATTAGCTGAACTATTTTTTTTTATAATTTAAATCTATCTCCTTTATTGCCTTATTGGCTATAACTGTATTATTCCAGTGGTTACTTTAGAATTTATAAAACTTACTGCAGCTTGTATTTATGTGATTTTTATACTCCTTCTCAGACGGTATAAAATCCTCACAATTGCATACTTGTATTTCTTTCCTCTCAAAGTATGATATTTCAGATACGTATTTTTATACTATAACTCCATATCATAATGTTATTCTTGTCTAAACAGTCCATTTATCTTTAAAGAGACTTTTAAAATCCTGTATATTTACCCATCTAGTTTCTATGTCTGATAATTTTCATTCCTTTGTGAACACCTGTATTTTCATCCAGAGTAATTTTCTTTCTGTCTAGAGAATTTCTTTGAACATTTCTATATCTCAAAGATCATTCCCTTCTCTGCCTGATGTTCGCTGTCTTAAAAACGTATAAACAATGAATGCTGGAACACTGAAAAGAAATAAAATAAAATAAAATGGGGAAAAAGTTTTGTAGTTTGTTTTTTGTTTTCTGGTTTTTTTTTTTTGTTTTTTACATTTTTGGCTATTTTAGGTTAGAGCATAAATCGTCTTTGTTATTCCATCTTAGCTGCAAGTGAAAATTTCAGCTGTGTGGGGTTTTTTTTTGTTTTTTGTTTGTTTGTTTGTTTGTTTTTAGAGAGAGAGAGAGAAAGAGCACAAGCAAGGGGAGGGAACAGAACAAGCAGATTCCTCACCAAGCGTGAAGCCCTACGCCAGGCTGGATCTCACTCCCAAGATCATGATCTGAGCTGAAATCAAGAGTTGGACATTTAACTGACAATAACCCAGAAACCCCAGCTATGTTTTCTTAATAACTCTATTTCATCCCACATTCCTTGTAGTTGTAGAAGTGGAGAAGCTACCTACAGTAATTATTTTACCATGTTCCCAGAATTCAATTAGGTTTCCCGTGTGACTCTGTAGATCAAAAAGCCAGCTCCCATAAAGACATAAGTCCAAGACACAGAAAACTAGAGAAGAATAGACCCTTTTTAGGGTCAAATGTCACTCACATTTTTTCTTTTATTAGCCTCACTTAAAATACCCCTTACATGGGGTGCCTGGGTGACCCAGTCAGTTAAGCATCTGTCTTTGGCTCAGGTCCTGATCTGGGGGTCCCGGGACCTGCATATGGATCCCTGTTCTGTAGGACGTCTGCTTATCTCTCTCCCACTGTCCCTCCCCACAACTTGTGCTCTCTCTCACTCTCTCTCAAAAAATAAATAAAATCTTAAAAAAAAAATCCCTTACAAGCTCAGAGTTATCATAAAAAAGGGAGAGAAAAAGAGCAAGAGAAAGAAAGTAAACTACTGAGTGTTTTAAAATGTTATTGAGACTGAAAACTTTAAAAATAATTCCCAATCCAAAGAAATGTAGAACTCTTGAAAAATAAATGTGACTGTAAAAAATAAATAACATAGTAGTCTATATGACAAATATAAATAATAACAGATTTTAAAATTATATTAAAAATGTCTTTTTAAAATTGCCCCATTAACTGGTAACATTCAAAATGGGTTATCTTTAGAAAAAATGACAATGATTATGTTTAAAACAATATTACAAACATGCCTTGAAGGATTATATTTATTATACCATTTTTCTATTAGCACCACCTATGCTTATTTAGGCCACAGGTGGCATTGTTTAAAAGCAAGTTCCAACTAGGTTAAAATGCTGCAAGAAAATGCCATCTTCTCTTACTTATGGATACTCCATCTGTGATTATTGGTTTGTGTTTGGAAAACTATTAGCATTTTAAAGAGCCCCAAAGTAGTGATATCTTTCCTTTGTGAATTACTTACCAAATCTTAAATAATGTTGGCTCAATTTAAACAATTGTACCTCAAACCCACACAGATATATGCAAAATGCTTCAGGTACTTTATTAATGAAACATATTTTATTTCAACATGTAAGCACAGAATTGAATATAAATTTTCTATTTTAGTATGAAGACAGCTATATTTGGGGGAAAAAAAACAAAGATGTATATTATGTGTAATGTCAATACTTCTGCTAGTGCTTGGTATAAGCTGTTTCTTTAATTTCTCATGGGCAATGCACCAAATCTACCTATATACATCCCCACTAGTTTTACTGCTCTTAAAATACTTTAAAATAAACTGTTTGGCAAGTTCCTTCAATAATATCCTTCTCTTCGCTTTCTTGATATATTCTAGATTGCAGTATTATGAATTATTCCCTTCACTTCTGTTGTCGCCTACAATTCCTCCTCTTCAAGTATAAAATTTCTAGGTTTATAGACTAATATCATCTCAGCCTTTGCAGCCGAGTCTTTACACACTTGGTTGACTGACTCTATTGAGAGAAACATTGAAGAAACAAAATTGAAACAGTCTGTGGATATTAATAATGTCAAGATCTGTATTTTTGGTGTTGCTCATACTATTTGCCTATTAAAATGAGGAGCATTATCTTCATGAAAGAACAAACGATCTGTTAATGATTTCAGGCAAGAAGAAATTTATTTTAGCTTAATACAGAATTTCCTCTTCTTTTATGTGGCCTGAATTAAATAAAAACATCATACTGCAAGGAGAGAGAAATCATGGAACTAGCCCCTCTCACTATTGTGTGCTGAGGTTAATATAGAAGAGGGACTTTGTGACTGGAAGGCATCCATGATATTAAACAGGCCATGGGGCTGTGAAGTGCTGAGAGTGGTCATGCTGAGCAACAGGCCACAGGAATGCAAATCATCCACAAAGCCAAGAGTGGAGCTAGCAGGTGGCCTTGCCCATTCATCTGATGTCAACACACTGTTCAGCTCAGGCCCTTTTAACATCTGAGGGGGCCTTCTATGGCTTTTAATTAAGTAGAATCCAGGCCATCCAGTGTTCTTCATAGAAGAAAACCACAGTCAAAAAAAGAGGCATCTTCTATACACTGAGGGTCACACTCATTATATAAATAAATACAGGCATTTAACTCAGATTGTGTGGTGGTTTTAGTTTCACATATTTTCCAGATATTATTTCAGCATTTTGCAGAACATATTTCTTTGCCTCCTTCATGACCCACCCAAATTTTCATAAGGAAGAAATGTGTGCTTAGAGTTCTCTTACGATTAACCTTTTATACTTTTGAAATATTTCTACTTTTGAGGAGTTTTGGAATAGCTATAACATGTCTTTTCAAAACGAGTTTATAGAAGATTAACCTAAAACAGTGGTAAGTGTCAGGGTATGGAATTGACTGAATCGGAAGCCAAAACCATTTGTAACTAGAATTCTGCCTAGAAGTATATATACATACATCTAGCCACACACATACCGAATATATCAAGTTATGCAGAACAAGTCACTGTCAAAAACTACTTCAACCACCATTTTTTAAGAGCCTATGAAGAGTGAAATTTCCAAAGGGTAGTCATCATGTATAGTAAATATTTAAATTAGAAAGACCCACCAGTATAATGAGATATCACCTCGCACCTATCAGAAAGGCTAAAAATAACAGTACAGGAAACAACAGGTGTTGGTAAGGATGAGAAGAGTGGGAAACCCTCTTACATGCAAACTGGTGCAGCCACTCTGGAAAAAAGTATGAAGTTTCTTCAAAAAGTTAAAAGGAGAATTACCCTATGATCCAGCAATTTCTCTACTAGGTATATATCCAAAGGATAAAAAAAAAAAATGCTGATTCAAAGGGACACATGCACCTCAATGTTTATAGTAGCATTATCAGCAATAACCAGACTACAGAAAGAGCCCAAATGTCCATCAACTTGTGAATGGTTGAAGGTGTGTGTGTGTGTGTGTGTGTGTATTACTCAGCCATCAAAAAGAATGAAATCTTGCCATTTGTAACGATGTGGATGAAGTTATAGAGTATTATGCTAAACAAAATAAGTCAGTTGGAGAAGACAACTACCATACGATTTCACTCCTATGTGCAATTTAAGAAATGAAACAGATGAATATGGGGAAGACAAAAAGACAGAGGCAAACCATAAAATAGATTACCAATAGAGAACAAACTGAGGTTTGCTGGAGGGGAGGTGGGCGAGGACATAGGTTAAATGGCTGATGGGTATTAAGGAGGGCACTTGTAATGAGAACTGAGTGTTGTATATAAGTGATGAATCACAAAATTTTGCTACTGCAACTAATAATACACTATATGTCAACTAATTGGAATTTTTTTTTTTAAAGATTTTTTTTTTTTTTTGACAGACAGAGATCACAAGTAGGCAGAGAAGCAGGCAGAGAGAGAGGAGGAAGCAGGCTCCCCGCTGAGCAGAGAGCCCCATGCGGGGCTCGATCCCAAGACCCTGGGATCATGACCCGAGCCGAAAGCAGAGGCTTTAACCCACTGAGCCACCCAGGCGCCCAACTAATTGGAATTTAAATAAAAAAACTTTAAAAAGAAAAAAAGAAAGAGAAAAAGACCAACCAGGCTAGTAAGGGCCTCAGAAAGTTCATTTAGATTTTCATTACAATGATTTTCTAACTAGTTTAGTACTTTCCTCCTTTAAAGGCAGAATTTTGCTTTCAGAGGTGAAAGTGTTTAATGTTTTTGTGGAAAAATACTGTTTTCTTACTGGAAATTTACCAAGCGACCCTATACAAGTAACCAGTTCATATAAATTCTAAATTGTTAACCTATGGTAAAATTTTTACCAAGAGTATAGTTAAGTGTTAAGAGAACCATACTCATTAAGAACTTCCTGAAATTAGGGACCATATCTTTTACATCCGTATCTATACTTCTGTGTCTAAGGTATTCAATATGTGCTTGATAAATGAATGAAAGAATGAAGGAAGGAAAGAAGGAGGATGAGGGTCACTTTTGGTAAATGCTAAACATGAAAAACACATAAAATACAAAAATGGCACATACTCACATAATAAAATAAAATGTAATACATAGAGGAAGATGGAACTCCCTCCACCCAAAGTTCAAACTTCTCAGCAAGTTGTTCAATATCTTTCAAAATCCAGTTCTATTTAGATTTTGGCTAAAGTCCCATTATTCTTTCCTGCTAATTCACCCTTCTATCCCTATGCTTTTCACCTTTTTCAGTGCATCAGACACACCTGCAAAACTTTTTCAAAATCTACATAATAGACCCCATTGCATACCTATTGATTCAGACTATCTTAGGTCCCTGAGTATGATATTTGAAATTATTGTAATTTTTTTCTCATGCCTCACAAATATTGGTAAGTACTTACCAACATGTTTTTCTTCCAATACATATGTCCTTACCTCTACACAATTGTTTATGCTCTTCCTTCTTCCTCAAATGCTCTTTTCTGCCTCTATTTCTAATCAAAGTTAAGAGATTTCTTAACTCTCTCCCTCCCTCCAACACTAAAGTCCCGACGTGGGGTGGGGGGTGGCAATTCTTCTCTGCCCTCTCCTAAATCAATGCATGAATAGATAATGAGCTTGTGTTATTCTGGAACACTTTACAGCACATTAAATTTAGTTTTGTCAAGCTCTCAATTGCCAGGAGATCTCAATGTGAACCATTTTTAGAATACTGCTCAGGTTATTAAGGGCTTGTAGGGGCTTAAACTGGGCAGACAAAGTTCATCTTGTCTTCACTGAGAAAGTCCAGGCCCTCAGGACCACTCCTTCCAACTGAGAAGTCTCGAGCTATCCAGTTGTAGCAGAGTGTCCACCCTCCTTAGGCATAGTACACAGCCTTCCCATAACCCTAAGAGGGAAAAGTCTAGGTCTTCCCTCCTAGATTAAGTACCCTCCAACTCCTAGTACCTTCAACCTCCAAGATGCAACCTGTGTAAGGATTATTATCAAGAAGTTTCAAGAAATACAAAGAAGCTCTTATTTCTCTCCCACTAAAAGGGAACCTAGAACTTAGAACGTGTGTCCATACATACACTTTGGAACTCTTTCATGAAGGCAAATGTACATTTCATGCTTTTCTGTCCCATGGCAACAAAAATAAATCACAATGTAACCCTCTCAACATATTATCTTGCCACACAATTTTTTTAAAAGATTTTATTTATTTATTTGACAGGCAGAGATCACAAGCAGTCAGAGAGGCAGGCAGAGAGAGAGGGGGAAGCAGGCTCCTCGCTGAGCAGAAAGCCCGATGCGGGGCTCGATTCCAGGTCCCCGAGACCACGACCCGAGCCAAAGGCAGAGGTCCAACCTACTGAGCCACCCAGGCACCCCCTGCCACACAATAGTTAACCAGTTACATAGATATAGATATGTTTCTTTCTCCAATATGTTAAAAATATTGTTATGAGATTTATAACCCATTCATTCAAAAATATATACTAAGCAACTAATCTAAAAGTGTCAGTGATGTATATGTAAGGTACACTGTGCTAAATGCTGGTGATAAGGGAGAAAAAAGAACCTATAAAGCCCCACCCTTATGTTGCATATAATCTGATGGAAAATGCATGCAAGTAAACCATCAATTGCAATGTGGCCTCCTCAGTGCTGTTCTAAGACGCACAGGAGGCTGTGATTTACATAGAACATAGAATATACATGTACATTTCACATGTACATGGACATAAAACATAGAATATACATTTCACCTTTAGAACACAGTGCCTATAGATAACTAGGGCTTAATAAATATTCCTTTTATAAACTGAATACTTTTTCAAAGGAGAAAAACAAAAACAACCTTTGGTAGGGTTAGGAAGGGGGTAATTGGTTGGCAATAGGTACCCTAAAAAATAGACTCATTGGTGTATGGGGAAGTACAATTTAACAATAAAGTTAAATTCTATGTTTTCTTGCTTTCCTATGTATCTATTCTTTATAATTACCACCAAATTTTGAGAAAAGGCTGGCAAAAGCATAGGCTGATTAGTAGTGATGTAGAAGAAAAGATAAAGTAGCAAATTAAATGCACTGTATCCTATAACAAATTCTCTGCTGGTTATCCTGGGGAAGAGTTGAATATTTTAGGGAAGTGCGTCTAGAAATTCCAGGCAGTGACCAGTAATAAAGTGAAACATTTTCCATAATGCAGCTAAAAGCAGTATTGATGGGCCTGTGAGACAGAGTGGCTTTGTACTATACAACTAAGAAAGGAAAAGAAACAGCCACCTCCCACCCACCCCTAATACACCCTAGAAGAAAGGGGGGAGAAGCAGATAATTGGTTGTTCTAATTTACCTTAAGCAAAATTCACTTTTCTGTTTCTCTCCTTCCTATCTATTTGTACAAGTGACGTTATGTCTGTTTAACTCCTACATCAGCCATGGTTGGTAGGTCATATATAATTATGAAAGGGGATATTCATTAAGATCATTAGAGAACATAAAGGTATTAAAGATGATATTCATAAAGGGTATAACAGATTCTATTCTGAATAAGTAGAGCAATAATTATTCTCTAATTTACTATTATAGAAGTAAAGTTTCTACTTCAAATTTCAAGTATTTCTCGAGAAATATTTTCTAGCTAACACCGGTGGAATTTCTTTACTCCCATTCACTGAAAGTTGGAATCTATATCATTTATTTACCAGTTTATATTAATACTATTGAGACAAAATAAGAAGGTTGGCACTTAACTACATCTTTAACTAGAAATTCATTTTTTGTGTTGAAAATTTATTATATTATTCCAATGTGCTAACAAAAAACTGCACCAAGGAAAAGAGAAAACAGAAAATTTTACCCAAGTTTTGCAAAAAGGGTATAAAAGTATCTTTAGTTTATATAGTATTTAATGGATGACTCAAACTTGGGGCAAAGGCAGTCTTTCAAATACTCTCTCCTACTCTTGACATCTCTCCAGTTTTTTCTCTGAATCTATAAAAGAACTAAGGGGCTTGAGTCATCTAATATGGTGAAGAAGCAAGCCTTGTGGCCACATGTACCCTCTGAATCCATGATGGTTTCTCCTGCAGATTCAGAGGTCTGATCAGGTGCCTGGACAATGACCACTAAGATATTATTAAAATACAGTACAAAAAAGAGAAGCATTTCTGGAATTAAGTTATTATCTGGAAAGAGGGACTCAGATTGAGTGAATAACTATAACACTGGCCTTTCATAGAACAAGAACAGGACATCCATGGGATACCTGGGTGGCTCAGTTGGTTAAGCAGCTGCCTTCGGTTGAGGTCATGATCCCAGAGTCCTGGGATCCAGCCCTGTGTCAGCTCCCTGATTAGTGGGGAGCTGCTTTTCCCTCTCACTCTGCGTGCTTTCCTCCCTGCTTATGGTCTCTCTCTCCCTCTTTCTGGCAAATGAATAAAATCTTTTTTTATTTCTTTTGAAGAAAGAACAGGACAGGACAGGACATCCATAGGAACAGAGGTTTGGCAAAGTGTTCCTTGCCTATACACACAGGTTGCCAGGTGAGATAGTGGGAAATGTGGGTCCTCTGCTGATTACTTTTATCTCTTTGGCGAAATAGAAAACAAAGCCATTAGCTGATTGTTTGGAGAAGAGAAGGCTGTTAACAGTTTAGGGAACTGTGTCATGATGGCAGCAAAAAGGCCCAGTTGTGGTTAGTCATCATTGATTTAATGGGAAGCCAGGTAATGTGACTGTGTTCTTTATCCCAATAGACTGAGTCATGTAGCAAACAGTCTAGAGATGAATCTGATCAGGGTTGGGTTTTAAGAGGTAGAGTAAGAGGGTTAAGGGAGTCCAGATATTTTAGGGATTTATTGTCTTGATGGGCTTTTTGTTGGTTAAAAAGGGAAATCAAGACTTGAAGGAGAGCAAATGATAATGGGGCTGATGGGTGGAGAGTCCTGTAGGGAAGGAATTACTGGAGTGGGTATATTAGAGGTAGGAAGCTGGAAAGTTGAAAAAGGAAAGTATGTCTGAAATTAGGTTTATGAAGATATTATAGTTATAATAATAATGCCCAAGTATGACAATGGGTATTGGTGACTGTAGTAAATGAAGAAAAAAAGTGATAATTTGACTACATACGAACCCAAAATTATATATCAAAAACATCACAAATTATAATGCAAGGGACACAGTGAAAAATGTGTTTACAAGATATGTGATAAAATGTTAATAAATTAACAAAATAACCATCTCTTTTAAATCCATAAGGAAAAAAAAGCATGCCAATGAAAATTGGCAAATACAGGCTTAGGCAGTTCTCAAAATAAGATGTGCAAATAAATAATAAACACATGAAGAACTATTCAAGCAAATTAAAGCATCTGTCCAATTTGCAAACTAAAACATCCAATGTCAGCAGATTTATAGTAATAAAATATATACAAATGCTGTTGAAATTTTAAATCAGAACAACATTCTCAAAGTGACTTTTGATTCTCACAAAGGTACATATCCTTTGACTCACTAATTCTATATCTAGGAATTTATTCTAGGACAGAATAAAAAATGTGTATCCTGATTATTTTTATTTGGGGATTTATTTAGCATTATGTTAGTGAAAATTGAAATCATCTTAAATATTAGGAACACCTTACAGGAAATGGCTGTATAAAAGTAGACAGAATGAGACTGCACAATCTTTGAGTTATCACTTTCAAATAAAACTTAGTAACAAGGATATCTTCATTAAAGAGTGCTAAGTAAAACAAAGCAAAAAGTGCTAAGTAACCAAAGCAGACTATAAAACTATACATATCCAGTTTGCTCCCCAAATAATTATGTATGCTTGTGTAAGTGTGTTCAGGGATGGTATGTGTGCATACAATTACATACATAAGGTGTGGAAGGAAAACTTTTGGTACTGCTTATCTTTGGATGCTGGATGACTTAAAAAAACTTTTTCACAGTACTCATGCTCTACCATATATGGGGATGCTCAGCTATAATTTGAGTGAAGTCAACATAAAAGAAGCAAGGATAGAATAAGGGAGTCCTGACATAATTTGGATTCCTGGATGCAGTCATGTGCAAATCCAATTACTTGGTGTCCTTTTCCACAATCTTGTTGAATATACAAATACGTTACTCGTACTCTGTTTCTTGTTTTTTTTTGCTTTCTTTTGTTTTTCTTTATGTAGATTTAACTAGGTTTTGATCATTTGAATCAGAATGGTAGAAAGAGATTAATATAATCTATTTTATGAATTACATAGCAATGAATTCTCAATACATAATCTTTGTCCTAATTTCTGTTTCCTCATTAGATTTCCAGAAGACACTGAATGTATCAAACCATACTGGCTGTTATTATAGTTAAAGGAACTAGAGATGTTATCCAGGATGACCAGCCAGGCATATAGGCAGGGTTTCAAAGGGTGACCATATATGGATGTGATCCCTGTTTCTAGGTTCTGGTCCCGGTTTTGAAAGTCAAGAAACTGAACTTTCATTGGTATAGATGAGGTTCAGAGAGAATATCAACTCTAGGAGGAATGCCAATTTATGGAATCAGAACTATTACCTTCATGCCAAATGAAATATCAGTGGCATTGATCAGTGAACTCTCTCCAAAGGGGGCCAAGTTCTTCCACTCCCACGCCACTGGACCCCACCCCACCCCTGCCATTTGGCAATGTGAGGACATTTTTGGTTGTCACAACTGAAGGGTACTCCTTGCATCTACACAATAAAGACCAGGGATGGAGCTAACCATACTACATTGCATAAGACATAGTCCCCTATGACAAAGAATTATTCATCCCAAAAGCCCATAGAGCTAAGACTGAAAAACACTGCAACAGAGGCATATACCAGCCCAGTGATTCAATTTATCCTAACTGATCCTCTATCATCTTTCATAGAAAACAAAAGAGTTACAATAATTTTTTTTGAATCTGTGTATTCTCTATTTCCAGCCTCCCATGCTGACCATTTACCATCTCTTAGTCCAGAAGCCTCCTAACAGCCGACAACACCATTAATTAGAGCTCAACTTTCTTTGTTCCAAGCACATTCCATTCTAGTCTTCCTAGGATTATAACCCACTCAGATTAACTGGAGCCTTAAGGTGTGACCACAGTGTTTCATTTGCATGGCAAACTGGATCATAGATATACATATTTCAGCTTTACTAGAAATTGTCAAATTGGTTGTATTAATTTACATTCTCTCCAACAGAGCTTTTCTCCATATCCTAACCTATGCTTGACATTTCCAGACTTTAAATAGTCTAGAAAGTACTTTAAGGGAACTTTCCCTACAGGAAATATCAATCTTGATGTAAAAATGGCATTTAATTATTGTTTTAATAAGCATTTTTCTGAATTCTATGTCAACGAGAATCTATTGATTCTTTATCAGCTGTTCAGGTCTTCTGCAATTTGCCCATGATATTCACTCACTTTTCTGTCACCTTTTTTTTTTCCTTAGTGTTTCTTATTGACTTTGTATTTATTTGTCCTTCTGTTCTTTTTTCTGATATTACATATTGCAATATGTTTCAGTAACATTTATTTATGATAGCAATTCTTACTATTAAAGATACTTCAGATCATTTAAAAATTTTTTTTAAATTTTTATTTATTTCTTTGACAGAGAGAGAGAGAGTGAAAAAGAGAGCACAAGCAGGGAGAACTTCAGGCAGAGGGAGAGGGAGAAGCAGGCTCTCCACTGAGCATCAAGCCCTTCCTGGGGCTTGATCCCAGGACTCTGAGACCATAACCCGAGCCAAAGACAGCTCCTTAACCAAATGAGCCACCAAAGAACCCCCAGATAATTTTTAATCTTATAAAAGGTGTACATGAGTGTTAGCTCCAAAAAGTGATACCCCCAATAGTTTACAAATCTCAGAGAAGCACAGATAATTACTGTGTCTTATGTTTGAAAATAATTTTTCTCTTTTAATACACGTGAAATTATAATTATAATACTATTTCTAGTTTCATAATACCATTATTATAAATATAAATGATAGTAATATTATAATGCTATTTCTAGCTTTACATATATATTTCAAGGTACCTTAATCTATTATTTTACCCTTGAATTTCCTTCAAAATATAGACCTCTGCAATAAAGTCACTGATGATTACTTATATTTATGCCATTTAAGGTAGTCACGAATGTTTTACCTCATGATTTAAAAATAGATATGATGTAATTTGCTAGTGTTTCTCTTTGCTATGAGAAAACTACAGCAGAGATTTATTTTACTTTATACAAAGCTGAATGACATCTCTCTCATTTACGTATTCAACAAATATTTACCATATTCCCACTATGTGACAGTGGTGTTTTAAGCACACAGAATATACTAGGATACAAAATAAACTGAGGGGTACCTGGATGACTCAGTCAGTCAAGTGTCTGACTTTGTGTCAGGTGATGATCTCAAGGTCCTGGGATTGAGCCCTGGGTAGGGCTCCCTGGTGAGTAGGAAGTCTGCTTCTCTCTCTTTTTCTCTCTCCCTTTCTCCCTCCCCAGCTAAGCTCTCCCCCACCACAAACAGATGAAAACTAAAATAAATAAATAAATAAACTTAATTCCTGCCTTTATGAAGCTAACATTGTGGAGAGGACAAACAACAGCCTAAATAAATATGTAGACTATGTTGGCTACTGGTAAGTCCCTAGAACAAAATTTAAGTCTGAAAAGTGAGTATCTATGTGGGAGGTGAGGAAGGGGAGCATGAGTCTCCAAAGAATAGCCCTCCCAAAAGCCTCATTGATATGGCATTCCGGGAAAGTTGGAAATATGTGGATATGTGGAAAAAAAAAAAAAAAAGCATTTCAACTGAAAGGCAGAACAAGAACAAAGTCACTAAAGCATGAGACTTCAGGAATAAAGTAAGGAGAGGAAGTGGTAAGGGAATCAGGGAGAAAGGAGTAGGGGATAAGGTCAGAAAGATAATGGAGGGGCCAGGTAAGGATTCTAGCTTTTACTCTCAGTAAGATGGGAAAGTTTGTAGTAGAGAGTAACCACATCTGACTTCAGTTTTAAAGGGATCACACTAGCTTTCATTTTGAGGAAGGTCTGCCAGGAGACACGGGCATAAACAAGATCAGGTAAAAGATGGAGTTTTCTACACTTGTCTCTCCTCCAACTGCCTCTAAAACCCACCTCAATTGAGTATTTTTGCCTTTCTCCTATTAAGAGTAATAATTTACACAGGTAAATCAATGCCAGGAAAATGCCAGGTCCTCATCTTACTTGACCTCTCAGGACCATTTGGTCTCTCTGACACACATTTTTCACTTAACTTCCCAGAGAGCACAAGTTCTTCATTTACCTCCTAATTTACAGGCTCTTCCTTCTCCGCTTCCTTTGCTGATTTCACCTCACATCCCCAGACACTTAATACAGAATCCAGGGCTCATTCTTCCTTTCTCTTTCCCATCTACACTGCCATCCATGCTGATCTCATTCAGTCTCCGGGCTATAAATACCATGTAAATGCTGACAGCTCCCCGTTGCTGTTTCTACTGAGACTTTGCCATTGAATTCAACCTCATATATCTAATTATCAGTGACGTTCATCCTCAGAAATGCTCCATCTGCAGCCTTCTTTGTCTCAGTGGTAACGATTCCATTCTTCCATTCTTAACACATTGGAATCAGAAATTAGGGCCGGAAAACTAGTCTACACATAAAAATGTTAGGGTTATCAGCATAGAGATGATGTTCAAGGAATTTCCCTAGAAACTCTGTTTTGCATTGGCTTTAACAGTGCAGTTCTACAAGGGATCCCTTTGGTTTGTAAATGGCACTCCTCAGGACAAATACATTTCTTACCTACATTGTAAGTACAACCTATAATTTTCAGTTAATTAAGTAAATAAAAATAATTATAAATAATAATATTAATAAATTAGTAATTAATGAGATACTGGACTAAATAATTTACATCAATTACCAAATAATAACCATGCTAAACTGGATTTTCTGAAGTGCTCTGACTTGCTGGTCAGAGTTTGAAGGTAACTAACCTAACCATTTGTTTTACTTGTCCCCAGCTTTCTTCCAGGCCATGTAATCGATCCCTTGATAATCTCTGTTGAAGGGAAATTTTCCAAAAAGAAGTAAAATCAAGACTCTTGAAAAGATATATAATGAACACCTATTTTTTAAACTCTGTGTTAATGAGATAAATAGGCAATGTTAAACTTATTCAGAGAAGGCAAAGAATACATACATTTGTATATTAAGAACGTTGGAATGATTTTGTGAGTAGACTCATTACCTACAAGCAGGGCAAGGCACAGAGCACCTGCAGAAGTAGAATCAGATAATCCAAAAGAGGATGCTATACTATGAGCAATGCTTGTTTTCATTGAAAATATCCACTGATTTTTTTGTGTGTATTCTATCTTTCCTTACTGATAGAAGTGTTTATATTTATTACCTGTCACATAAGAGAAGAACTGAAAAACTAGAGAGTCATAAATAACATGGAAAGGGGAAATTATTTTTTCACCACTTCAAACACACTTAGATTTCTATATTTTCTGTAAAGAAATGTTAAATACAATAAACATGTTCTAGTGACAGTCACTCTTCAATTGCTATATGACATAAAATTATGTTTCTAGTTCTCAAGGTTATATTCAAATGTTCTAGTTTGTTATCATGATAATTCAATTATAATAATTCTAGAAGACCCACTAGAAAACTACAATTCTCTCTTTGTAACAACTTAGCACTTGAGGAAAAAAAATTGTCTTGGAGAGCATCAGTCAGATAACTTTCAACTAAACTTATATATGTGTGGTATAATAAAGAAATTCTGGTCTTTGACTTTTGTTCCTGCATAAAGTTTCCAAAAAACTTGGAATTTCCTGGGTAAAACTTTCTGCAGAGGATTGTCTTTGTTATATTAATTAGGTGACTCCGGGTGGGGCCCTAGATATCTTCAGGATGTGGGCTGGTCTCCCAGCATGACCAACCACATGATTAGAGCACTTTGAACTTGGGTTAGCCTAAACTCTGGCAAGGGGAAGGGAGCTGGAGTTTGATTTCATTACCTGGTAAATGATTTGATCAACCGTGCCTGCATAACAAAACCCCAATTAAAACTCTGGACAATGGCCTCAGTGGAACTTTTGGGCTGGTGGACCCACTGATGTCCCAGGAGGGTGACATGCCTAGATTCCAAAAAGAGAGGGCTTGGAACCTCTGCATCCCCCATGCTCTACCCTAGATCTTGCCTATGTGTCTCTTATATTTAGCCGTTCCTGATCTGTATACTTTCTAATAAGATCGTAAGCATAAGCACAGTGCTTT
This sequence comes from Enhydra lutris kenyoni, assembly GCF_002288905.1. NCBI lineage: Eukaryota > Metazoa > Chordata > Mammalia > Carnivora > Mustelidae > Enhydra > Enhydra lutris. Next base: position 21,574,429 of record NW_019154112.1, on the reverse strand, counting down.
AAGTAAGTTCTGTTAGTCATTCCAGCAAATTATATAACCTGAATGAGGGTTCTAGAAACATTTCTTTGGTCAGTCAGAAACACTGGTGGCTCTTTCTCACAGAGAGTATCTGGCATGGGGTCAGTCTTGTGAAGGATTTTGTTCTTACCTATGGGATCTGCACAAGCCCTGGGTAGTGAGCATCAGAGTTAAATTGAATTGCGGGACAGCTAGTTGCCAGAGAACTGATGTCAGGACAGAATATGTCAATACTGATCAGTGTAGAATAAAATGTGTCAGCAGTAATGGTGAAAATATGCTTAAATGAAATACCTAAGCAGTGGCCGAATTTGTTACCGGTCTGCCCATGTGATATTTAGCTATCAGCTCAATTCAGGTTAAAATCAATTTATAGAACAAATTAAATTTTTCTATCTGTATTAGATTTTTCCATCTATGAGTGTTGAGAAATCATAATAACTTTTCCTAAAGTAAGTTTTCCAGAGGATTTCCTTTCCCACCCACATAAATATATAAAGAGGAAACTTCTAGGCCAGTTCCTCCTACTGCAAAGTAGAAATATGGCAGGTATCCAATGTATGTGAGCAGTGTAAGTCTTAAGTCTGGATGATGTAGAAACAAAACCTACTTTTTAAGTCATCATATTTCATTGCTTACACATCTTTTTGGCATCAGTGCATCTTGATTTCATTTAACCAATTTTTTCAGCCACTTACAAAATAAAAATGCAAGGCTTTAACCAAAAATATTGGGAAAAATAAATCCAGATATAAACATTACGTCTACGGGATTGTTAAGACAGCTTCAGTTACAATGAAAGCAATGTTTTTAAGTTTTCTTGCATTAAGAACATAATGCTTCCAGTATTTCAGAAGCCAGGGGTCTATTTATAATGGTCTTGGCCTCTCTGTGCCAAATGCTTAGCGTACAAACTGAAGCCAAAAAATCAAGGATCCAAATTACACCATGTAGAATGCCAATGCAAGTTTTTTTTCTATTTCCCAAAGCATAATAAGACTAAGAATTTAGAAAGTCCAGCTAAAAATATGCTTATTCTTGAATCTTCAAATATGTGAAGTAAAAAAATAAGCATTTGACCTCTATTTCTTGATTCAATCTACATAAAGCAGCATTAAAATTATTTGAAACTGATTTTTATGGCCAAGAGAAAAATCATAAAAAATTTAAACTCTACAAAGAAAATAAGTCACCATAAGACCTCACCTCTTTCTCTTGCAAGACACTGTAAGGGAAAGCTTTCTGGTTTCAAAAGAAGATGTTGCTATTATGTTAAAAGATCTAAGGATAAAACTGCCAGAAAACAAAATACTTTGATTATACCTTCAATTTGTAAATTTGTAAATCACAGATAGTGAAGGAAAGAAATTGGATAAATGGTGGATGATAATCACTGGAAAATTGTGCTCTGTTATTGAGTAAAATTAGTTCACTGGGAACCTTCATTTGCACACAAGTCATTATGGGAATTCTGGTTTTTCTACCTACATGGTATTAGGCCATTCTATAAAGTGAAAAACCACGCCCTGGAACTTGAGCTATTTTTACTCAATTTTCCATTTCGAGTACTGAGGTAGTACCAAACCATCACAATTTCTATTTATTATTACTCAGGTTAAGAGCTATGATGTTTCAAATGTTTCCATTATAAAAATATCTTTCTAAGAGTACTAAAACTTTCCTTGGCCTGGATATTTCCAAAGCTTGTTCTAATCCCAAAATGTATTCTAAACTCTTGAATTCCATTCGGAAACAATAAATTAATAAACAACCTGTTTAGCAAACATTGGCTTTTAAAATTATAATTCAAGGGAGACATTATTATACCACCTTCTCCTACTCAGCGGGTGTGGTAACTATAGAGCATAACACCCATTCAGGCTCATGACCAGTTCCAGGTTTTCCATACCTACAAGCAGTGGGGACCCTAGTCAAAACTTCAAGGCAAATAAAATGCCTCATTGGAACTCCCATGGTCCCCTCAGACTTCACCACTTCAGAATCCCTAGTTTTGCATCAGGAACCCCTCTTTACCAAGGACTTGTCAGGATTAATTATGACTTAAAGGACAGTGTTTAAAGACAGGAATGCTTAACAAAAAGATGAAAACTATATTAGTGGTGTTTCAAGTATTTCATATTGCTTGCTCAGCTTCCACATTGGGTTCTTCCTGCATGTGCAATGATGGACATGACACATTTCCTCTACAACCATGAAACTCATTTGATTTAAAAATACTTAAGATTGGTCATTGAATCCCAGAAATATTTAGATGACATGGAAATGCTATCTTTTGGTGGATGGCATTCATTCTTTATGAAAGCCTTCTTTCTAAAGCTAGAATGTTTAAATTATTTCCTTCTTCAAATTGTCTCTGATGTATTCTCCTTCCCCTTGATATAATCTCTTTTCTGCGGTTCCACCCATACTAATACTTAGCCAAAATCTCTACTTCTTAAAGTTATTTTTGTAGTTTTCATAGATCTAAAATCCTTTAGGAAATTGCATGAGAAGACAATAGACATTCTCATTCATAAAATGAAAACTTCAAAACTTACTTACTTTAGAAGCTACAGTAAAGAGTATATCCAAATTCTTGGTCTTTTCTTATTATAGCACTTGACTTGGTTTAGTCTCAATACATTCAAAAGTCTCAAATTGATCTAATATAGTCTGTCTATTTGAATTGCATTTTATTCCTGACTACAAAAGTGTTTTTTTAATCTATTAAGTAAATAACCTGTTGTCTTTTTAAATTTACCATTCTTTATTTTTGTAGTACACTTCTATGTAACTCATTTCCTCATAAGTAAATAAAATTCATTTTAACAAAGTTTCGTTTTATTTTTATCATTTGAAATGTTTACAATGTGTTTAAGAACAGGAATGCAGTCTAGATTTTTAAAATAAAAAAAAAAAAAAGGAAAGGTGAAAAAAGGAAAGTAGTGCTTATACCATAACCTTAAAATTTTGAAGTGGTTACCTGAGCAAGATGGTGGTACAAAGCTCATGAAACAAGAAACAAGATTTTTCATGTTATAAAATATTAATGGAAAGAAACTTCCTCCACACTTTTTTCCCATTTTTAAAGATCTACTTATTGTGACTTATGTAGAATTTATGAGATCCTGGCATAAAATGAATAGGAAAAATCATTCACTATCATGTTCAAAGGAATTAGAAAACATAACGTGTGAATTAACCATCTTCTCTTTAGAGAGAGGAAACATAAATGGGTTAAGAGCCACAGTTAAAGTGTTTACGGCAAGACCTTTCTGAAATCTTCCACTGGACCATTCTATATCCTCACAGCGCTATTCAAATGCAATGACTCAGCCAAGCTCGTGCTTCATATTTTGAAAGTTCTGTGTTTTTCAGGAGTTTGATCAAAGCATTCTACCCCTTAAGTCAGCAAGAATTATTTTGCTGAGGCTATTTAAAGAAATGAGGTAAGGATAAGAAGGGAGGGGAGTAGGACTTCGGGGGAGGTAGGAGATGTCATGCAGATGGGAGAAAAGAGTGAGAAAGTTCTTCCATAGCAACTCAGAGAAGCACACACACAGCTAGGCTCAGGTTAGCTGAACAAGGAAGTCGAGGTAAAGATGGTCCTGTAAACTTCTAATTCTCCAAATCTCATAGGTAGTTGTCAAGCTCACTTCATAATCACACACACACACACTCAATATGATTTTAATTCACTTACATGCTGTTTTGTAAGATTTCTTAAGGATGGTTTTAGTCTCCTTTAAAATTAGTTTAAATTAATGCTGAGTTAACACAACATCTTTTTCATGGTCCCTTCTTAGGATACTCTGCTTGTTTGAACTTTGCCTTTATGCTGTACCCCAGGTATAAATGCATTTCTCTAAGAAGTGTTCAACTTAAACTCATGAGTGCATACAAGCCTCAAGGCACATTTTAGTAGGTAGAGTGGTATGTAATAGAGCTTTTTTTAAATTAAGAAATGAGATAGTGTTTTTCAGATTCTCTGATACTTAACTACTGTGCGTATTTTTCAAAAATATGGTAAACATTGGTCCTGGAGGAAGTTTAAATAAGTTCCATGGTATGAAGTTTGAGGATAATAGTACACTATCCACTTGAAAAGTACTTAGCTCATTTCTAGAATGAAATACTGATAATAAATTGAGAGCATTCTTCAAATTTGCCTAGAACCATCACCAATCTTGTTCTGATGACTTTCAGATCCAGAAGTCTACAGCAGTTAAAAACTTTGGATTCTATCTACCTCCAGACCATATATATATATATATATATATATATATATATATATATATATATATTTAAAAACAAGATAGTGAAAAAAAATGTATCAAGTAACATTTTTGTCTAATGCCTTAAAAACATACAATGTGACCAATTTTTGCTTTGTCTTATTTTCTTTTGCTTTGTTTTCCTAGAGGGTGAAATGTATAGGAGATTTTGGCAATCCCAGTAAAGAAACGAAAGGTTGGATCAAGATTAAATTTCACAATATATAGAATCTGCAAAATGTCTAATATAGCACCCTGCATATCACAGACTCTCCAGAAATGATAATAGTTTTAAGCACTTAGATCCTATTGTGTGCCTATCTACTTAGTCCCTATTATGTGCCTATCAGAGCTCTTGGGTGCATTTTCAATGAGTAGTAATAATATTTGGAAAGTAATATATGATATATATTAGAGTAATATTTATATTAGTAATATTTTGTATATATATATATATTTTGAGCAGTGGGTCTCAACAGTGGCATTTTCTTTTATAATCCTCATACTATGAAGTAAATGGGGGATTTCTTTATCCCCATTTTGCAGACAGGAAACTGAAGCACAGAGATGTTAGGCAACCTGCTCAGGGACACACAGCTGATAGAGTAGAGGAGGCTTTGAATCTAGCAATCTGCTAGAATGATAAATACAGTGGATTGAAAGGGCATGTATGCCAGTGGCAGGATACATGGTACCACATAAGGCTAGCAAGGTATGAAGGAAGAAGATCACAGGGGCTTGTCAGCTATCTAAGGGAGTTTTCTCTTTATCCTAAGGACAATGGAAAGTCATGAAAAGGTTTTTAATCAGGGAAGTATATGAACAGATATGCCAGATTATTACTTGACTGCAGTAGAAAACATCGAGAGGCAAAAGTAGATCTCAAAGAACCAAGTAAAACACTATTATACTGTGTAGGCAGGAGAGTGTTATCTGGGTCTAGAAAGGTAGTGTGCGGGACCGGGCGGGGCGGGGGTGGGGGTGGGGGTGAAGACATGCTTTGTGGAGGCACTTTATATCCTAAAAGCATTTACATTCCTCTAATTAAAATCTCCAATTCACTAAAGTTCTATTATCTGCTGAGGCCACCTAAAGCAACTGAACACTGCAGTACAAACAACAGATTTATGGGGCACCTGGGTGGCTAAGTCAGTTAAGCTTCTGCCTTAGGCTCAGGTCATGATCTCAGGGTCCTGGGATTGAGCCCTGCATCCACCTCCCTGATCAGTGGGGAGTCTGTTTCTTCTTGTGCCCCCTCACCCCTCTGCCTCTCATCCTTCTGCCCCTCACCCCACTCATGATCTCTCTCTTAAAAAAAAATACATAAAATCTTTAAAAAGACTACAAATTTAATCAGGTTCAAAATTCAATTTCAACACTACTTTCTCCAAGATCGGTGATGATCCTTGGTCGTGTGCCCTTGCTAAATCCTCCAATTATCACCTCTCATAGCATTTTAAAAATTGTATCTTTTAATAATCTTTACTACTCTGTCTTCTCTGTGGAACCACAAGCTCTTTGAGAGCTCTTCACAATTCTTTGTGGAATCCCCAGAATCTGGCACAGAACCCATTAGTAGTTATTTAATAAATGTTCAGTGAGTTTTGAATGGAAAAAGAGAGGAGAGCATAGCTGCTTCCCACAAGAATACTTAATTAGCACAAGTAATTTTATATCTGGGAAAATCTGTGGTATATGTGCATTTGGATAAGATTTGTGGTGTGTGGATGTATCTATGTGTGTGATGGGAGGAGGGGAGATAAGATGCCTTACTTCTGTAGGAAGCCACCTCATACCACTTACTTAGTAAATCATTACACTGGGCAATGAGTTCTATGGTAAAACATTTTTTTTTTCTCTTCAGTTTTTCCTCATGCGGCCTCACTTCTACCTAAATCAATTGTCCCTTATTTTTACCAATCTTACAGACCCTTTTCTCAAGCAATATATGTCCACATTTTCACAGAAGATTCCATATTTCACTGGACTTAAAAATTCAAAGAAAAGCACATGGAGAAAGTTCTTGAAAGAACATTAAATTATGAATTATAGAATGAAAAATAGAATCTTGTGTCCATATATACTCATTCTCTGTAAACAATTAGAAATATTTCAGCAGAACCTAGGTGGCTCAATCAGATAAGCATCTGCCTTCAGCTCAGGTCAAGGCTGGCATCAGGCTCCCTTCTCAGCAGGTATTCTGCTTCTCCTTCTCCCTCTACCTCTCCCTTGGCTCATGCTCTCTCTCTCTCTCTCTCAAATAAAAAAACCTTTTTTTAAAGAAATAGTTCATGAAGAAAGTCAAATGTTTTTTTAACTACTTGACCTATTTTGAAAGTCAACTGGAATTAGTTGTTACATAAACATTTGTTGAATTTTTTGAGTGCTGGTTGTATTACTGACATTATGAAAGCTATATATATGTGTGTGTATATATATATGTATATATATTTTTTTCTTCAAAATAATGCCCCCTAAGAAGATGAAATTCATGTGTAATCTTATATAAATCAACTCCATATTCTAATGATTTGAAGAAAAATATAGCCACCCATGCAAGTCATATCCCAGTCACAAAGCAATAATTACATCAAAACAAACAAAAAAACAAAAGATTCACCAAAGAGCAGACTAGATTTTATAATTCAGTATAACTATAGAATTAAGTACTGAAATTATCATTTGACTTTATTAGTGACCATACTGTATAGTTTATAAAGGACTTATTTTGAATCATAGCAGATGTAGACTCTAATCTCTCCTTTACCTATCGTGTGGGATCTCAATGTCCTTATCTATAAATAAGGACAACAATGCCCACCTTGAGTTGTAGGAATTGAAGGAAATATTGTACATTAAATGTCTAGTCTAGTGCTTAACACGATAACAATTAGCCATAATTAACAGACCAACAGGCAGATCCCAAACTAAATCTGTATCTGAGACCTCAGCTACAAATCTTTCAGAGTAGGCAATGTCACACATTAGTTGGATCCAGGATTTCAGGGAAATATATCAGAAATGATAGAGAAATAAGAGTAGGGATGGGAATGGGCTGCATTTTTATGTGTGGTTTCCTGCCTGAGATTTCTTTCTTGGGTGGAAGAAGGGGTGAGGTAGGAGGTGATATCCTCCAAGAAGTATGAAAGATTAAGTGCACCTGTTAGACCTTATCAAATACATAGAAGGGCTGAATATGAACAGACAGATCATTTCATAGGCCAAATGGTACTGATTCACTCCATGATACATGGAATCAATTACAGGCATTTTGGGAAAACACTGGCCATATGCAGCCATGATTAGTGGCTGGTTTCCTCAGTTATGCGCTGATCCATGTAACACCCTGACAAATATAACAGAGCCCTGGGAGCTGTATCATCTCTCTCTATCTCCCTTACCTCTCCCTTTTATCCAGAAAAGAGAATAGCCTCCTGCATTTGTCATCACAAGTATCTACTTGATAACATTTATGATAATATGTCTGAGAGGTTAATAAATCTCTGGAAGTGGAAAACAGGCAATGGTGAGAACATAGAGTAAGAAACCCAACAAATGAAGAGCAGCTGTAGTCAAGACATTTCCCCTCTTAAATATAATCAACTGAAATCTTAAAATGAAACTAAAATATTTTTTGAGACTAATGTGATCGTTAAGGATTCAAAAAGCAGGCTTGTGAGCCAAATTCTGGATTGCAGAACATATTTTACATTTACTACTTTCTCTGTCTGAAGAGGACCAATATAATTCAGATCATCCATCGCAAACCACACCAAGGGCAATGCTGAAGGGAGACTGGCCACCTAGATGTATTTGTGAGTGTCCATTCAAAGAAGATGTTTCAATGACTGTATGCTAATATTTATATAAATGTTATCCATTTAAATTTAAACCACTATTAGAAATCTGGGATCCTTAATAACTTGACTGCCAATAAGCAAAATGAGAAGAAGCTTGTGAGACATGCCAAGCTTTCACAACAATTCAAAGTCCATAATATGAGTAAGTGTTTAAGTAATTTTCAATACTTTCAGATTAAAAAAAATACTCTAAGAAAAATAAATGTCAAATATATCTAAATGCCATTAGTTCTTGAAAAATAAATGCTTAACTACCCATTTACCTGATAATGCTTTGCCAAACAAGAGCCCTAAATGCCAAAAATATCTGAAAGTAGATAGAAATCCTTATGACACTATAAATCTGAGCTTTTCTTGGGGCAGATGTTGTAGCAATGAAATGGTGAACACAGATAGAGAAGTAACTGTGTGGCCATCTTATTTTTCTCTTACCTACTTCATCAACAAATGTTGTTTCAGTCAAAATAATAAAGATAGAAAGATTGATAAATTACCAATGGAAAGCAGAGAACTTTTAGACCAGTTCTGTAATTCTAGTAATATTAAGTAGATGAGAAATATCCAGTCTAGGGGTTGTTACGTTGAATGTTACAGATAGCAAGATAGTATGGGAGTGCTTTATTTCAAAGAAGAATAATAAGAGATAGAGATTTTATGAGAACTAAATACTACTGACATTATTTCTATGACGGTTAAATACAGATATTTTAAATACATGCATAAGAGTATATTCACTATTGTGTAAAAGGAATTTTTAAATAATACACAATATAAATTTGGGGAAAATAGATTGTCAAATTAAAATACAAATGTATTAATGCAATTTATTCAAGTGAAAATAATTCCTATTAAGTGTGACATGTACCTTTATCTCTATGTCCTTCTCATGTTTACTTCAGCTCCAACATTCCCCATGATGTTAACATGAGTTTGCTGTGTACAGGGAAAGTATACACTCTTAAAATTTAGATATTTCTGTTCTTAGTTGTAAAATTATCTTCTTGTTGTATATAAAATGATGTTAAAGTAATTTTGAAAAGGCATATGTATATCTTTAAAATATGCATGTTATATGTATATATTTACAAATGTGCCTCAAATAGAGCAGATCCTTGATCTTTCATTTAAGCATTCCTTTTCATGATAGTCTGGCATAGCATCAGAGAACATAGAGAAAATCCAAAATCCACAGAGACATCCAAACTCACTGCAAAGAATAAGACACTTTGTCATGAAAAAATAAGATGGAAAGCTTAACATTTTCAAGATTTCTCATGAATTTACCAGTAGAATTAGACTGTGTTCACCTGTGGAAGTGATTTAAAGTAAGAGTTTTCTATGTAAAAAGACTTTAATGAGAACATTTTCAAAGAAAGTTTGAATAGTAGCAAGGATTCAGAGTTACATGCTTTCTTTGAAAAGTGTGACGGAGTTGCTGTAGACTTTCCTAACATTTGGGGTCAGAATACAAGGCCAGGCAAAAGGGCAAAGATGATTCAAAACTGGTAGATTAATTTACGTGTAGCCAATTATAATTAATATCACATCAAAGCTGTTTACATTTCTGCTGTCACCCATACGCATTAGCACCAGGTTAATGCTCAAGGCATGAACCAAATGATAGCTTGCATAAACCTCCACTGCTCTTAGACAGTGAAGTCCATTGCCCTACCCCTACTTCCTGGGAACAACCTTTGATCTTCAGATCAACAGTAAAAATAATTACTGACTTTGGCCAAACTGGGATTCGTCATTTCAGTTCTGAGTAGCTGCACAGCTGGAGACAGATGTGCAGGTCTCCTGCCTAGATCCTAAAGAATCTTCCCCCAAGCGTTTATATGGTGCTTGTCTTTCGTTTATCAGAGGCCAAATGTTTCTCTTTTGTAAACGTGTGTAAAACATTCTCAAAATTTCAAACAATAACAAATCAGGGCTGGATGTGGCCAAAATGCAAAAAAAAAAAAAAAAAAGAAAGAAAGAAAGAAATCTCCCATCTGTCCAAATCAAACAGTTATATTATCAGAAAATAAGACCTAAAAACAGCACACAGGCACACAGGCATACATAATTGTTTTAATATAGTTTTTAAATAATTTGCTCAAATAGATAATAAAGAAAACGTCAAAAGTTTAAACAAAGGAATATTACTAGAGAAAATATTTTTTAACTATGAAAATATTATTAGTGTGCTAACTCTTGAAGTCCATTTTTATTGCTAATTTTTTTCTTCTTTCCCTTTTTATACATTAATATTATTATTAACGTTTTTTAGGAAAAATAATCTAACATTATCCCCATGTGAAATATTACATTTACAGTTGATGTCTTTATATGTCATTTGTTCAGAGAAAGTTATTCATTCATTTATTCGATAATTATTTAGAGATTACTAAGTATTGGATACAGTTCTAAGCATTGGGAATACATATGTGATAAGACAGAATGAATCTATAGGCTCAGACAGAATATAAATTCTACTGAGAAGAGACAAACAGTAAATGAATAAATAAGTGAATTTCAAGTAGTGAATGGTGGCAGGAACAGAATTCAACAAAACAGAATATGATGACTGAGAGTAGCTGGGGGTGGGGGGAGGTTCATGGCCTGCTTTAATTGAGGTATGTAGTCAGGGAAGACCTCCCTGAAATTTGTGTCTCCTGGTGTAACAATGATGATAAAGGGTCAATCATAGAGGGATTAAAAACTGTCGCAACAGAATGAGCAGCAAGTGCAAGGATCCTAGGTGGGACTGAGCTTGATGTATTCAAGGAGCACAGAGAGAGCCAGCATAATCTGGGCACAGGAACTTGAGCAACCTGGCAGGCACTAATGCCCATTTGGCTCTGGAGGCTATGGTAAGGACATCTGATTTTATTTTACACTATTTTGAGTTTTGCTAAACATATTCTGAATCTTTTCCCCTAAGGAATATTGATAGCATGGAAAAGCTAGACCTTTCTCTTTCTAAATTAATGAATAAGAAAGAAAAATAGGTACAATGAGGCCTATCCTAACATTAAAAAAGAAAACACTTAACAGACTCCTTTTTTTCTGTAAAGGAAATATATGATCCAGCCAAATTATGCTTTTGCCTATCTCTTTAGGCTATTGTCAAACACAAGGCAATAAGGGAAATTTCAAGTTAGATTTTCACAACCATCAAAAACCTCGTGGGGCTGATTTTTACATTTTATTGAGTTTGGCTCATGGATGGTCGGAATCGACAGAACTGACTTTACTAGGGTATCACGCAGACACAGAGTAAATAAAGAAGCAGTATTTCAGGAAATCTATTGTTTGCATTTCAGGTGTTCACTGGTCCCCTTCTTGCCCACATAAGAAATGACCATCCAGAGGTCACTCCACACTTGAAACCAGCTCAGGTTTCACACATTTTTTAAACCTAAGCAATAAGTTCCCAAAGAAATTCATAGCATTTTACTGAAGAATTCATTAAATAAATATTATTTTAATTTAGCTTCCCAAAGTCAATAATTTTATTCCAATTAAAATCTAATACATGACTGGTCAAGACCACTAGAAAAATACAAAGAAAACCTCATAGGTAATTCCACCATTAAGAGATAGCCCTAGCTAATATCTTGGTTTCCACTTTCCAAATATTAAGACTTTTTAACTTACTTATTCCATTATTTCCTGTTTGATTGTTTTTCAACTTAATTTATGGGGTTTCATATTCTTCTAAGTTAATGAATTACTGATGATAACTGATAAATTATAATGTTATCTATCTGCTATTAGACCTTAAAATGGCTCTAAATGTTCCATTAAATGGAACATTAAATGAAAAATTCAATGTTATTAAATTAATGTTTATTAATTTTATTAAATTATTAAATTTAATGTTATTAAAATGAAAAAAAAGTTTTCTGAAACCATAAAACTCCTAGAAGAAAACATAAGTGGTAAGCTCTTTGAAACTGGTCTTTTTGGATTTGACGCAAAAAGCAAAGACAACAAAACCAAAATTAAACAATGGGGACTACATCAAACAAAAAGCTTCTGCATGACAAAGGAAACCATCAATAAAATCAAAAGACAGCCTATGAAATGAAAGATAATATTTGCAAATCAGGTAACTAATAAGGTGTTAAAATCATATATATATGTGTATATATATACACATATAATATATATATATACACACACGCAAACTTACACAATTCAATAGCCACCAATCTATTTAAAAAATTCACATTTTTCAAAAGGCATAGAGAACATCAATAGGCCAATGATAAGGTGTTCAACACCAGCAATCATCAGGGAAAAGCAAATCAAAACCACAATGAGATATTACCTCATACCTGTCAGGATAGCTATTATCAAAGAGAAGAAATAGCAAGCATTGGCAAGGATGCAGAGAAAAGGTGACCCTTGTGTACTGGTTGGTGAGAATGTAAATTGGTGGAGCCACTATAGAAAACAGTATGGAAATTCCTCAAAAAACAAAAAATAGATACACCATATGATCCAGTAATTCTACTTCTGGATATTTATTCAAAGATATTGAAAACACTACCTCAAAAAGATATTTGCACATTCCCTTCTATGTTCATTGCAGCATTATTTATAGTAGCCAAGACATGGAAGTAATCTAAATGTTCGTCAATGGAAGAATGGATAAAGAAAATGTTACATATATATATGTAACAATATTGAATCAACAATATTGAATCATTGTGTTATATACCCAAAAGTAATATAATGGTATAGATTAACTATATCACAATTAAAAAAAAAAAGGATTACCAGGTCCAAATGCTGATAGCTCTGATGTTGAGAAATCCTAGCTTAAGGTTAGAAATGTATAATCTTTGGAATTGGAACGAGATATGTGTTCTTTATGAACTAGAAAGCAAAGTAGTTGTTCAACAGAGAAGGAGAAGGGCAGGTCGGGGGGAAAGCCTCTCAAGAGAAGTACACACAGGAAAACTAATGTCTTCTTTGTTCTGGGCCCCGTACCTTGATGGACTGGCTACATTCCTATCTCTGGTTCTATGAGGTATTCCACAGTATTCTTACACCAATTTTTACTTAAACTAGCTGCAATTGGTTTCTTCTACTTAGTCCTGCTTTGAAACTGTGCTCTAAGAAGTGGTCCCAAGAAAATTTACTTTTCATGAAGAAAACAAATAAAGATTTATAGATCAATGCACAAGTCCAAAAAAAAAAAATGCAAGGAGAAAAACCCATCTCAAGATCAAAATAATCTATATTGTGAAGTGGGAGAAACAAATTACCAATGAATAGTAAATGTGAAAAAAACAAGTATTTACAATAGATTTAAATTTCTAATAGTGTGATAGGAGTAAATTTAAATTTAAATAACGTTATGGAGTGAAATAATTATTCCTCTTTATTTTAGATAAGTTCATTAAATTTCCTGAGCTCAGTTTCCTCATATGTACCACTAGAGAGTATTAAGAACAATATGAGTTAGACCCTTTCACTTAAATGAAAGAAAACCAGTTCTATTTTATGAATAATTTGTGACATAATCCTAGTGTCCTCTGACTCATTAAAGCCCTTAAACCTTAAATATATCTAAAATAAGCCACTTTGTTATCAGATCTCTTTTTATCTTCCTTCTTCCCCCTTGCTCCAAAAATCTCTCCTCCATTCATTTTCTAAAACAAGCTTTTCTGAGATATAATTTATATGCCATGAAGTTAAGTTTTTTTAAGTGTATAATTCACATTTTTTTAAGATAGATCTTAACAGACACGAGAAACAAAAGCAAAAATAAACTATTGGGACTACATCAATATAAAATCTTTTTATATAAATATAAAAATCCTTTTCCACAACTAAGGAAGCCATTAACAAAACAAAAAAGGCAATCTTCTGAATGGGAGAGAGTATTTGGAAATAATAATGGGTTAATATCCAAATACATAGAGAGAACTTCTAAAAGCCAACACCAAAAATACCTCAAATAATCTGATTTAAAATGGGCAGAAAAGGGCGCCTGGGTGGCTAAGTTGGTTAGGCGTCTGCCTTTGGTTCAGGTCATGATCCCAAGATCCTGGGACCAAGTCCTACATCAGGGTCCCTGCTCAATGGGGAGTCTGCTTCTTCCTCTGCCCCTCCCTCTGCTCTCTTTCTCTCTCAAAAATAAGTAAGATAAAATCTTAAAAATAAATAAAATAAGGAATAACATGGAGGACATTGGGAGATGGATAGGTGAAGTGAGTTGGGGGAAATCAGAGAGGGAGACAGACCATGAGAAACTGTGGACTCTGAGAAACAAACTGAGGGTTTTGGAGGGGAGGATAATTACACATTAATTTTATAATTTTAATATTATAACTATTAAACATAAAAATAAAATTTCATTGGAAGGGAGAATAAAATTCATGTGATTCTAAAGTTAGTTAACATATACATTGATGAATAGTTTTGTATTCCTGGTATGAGACAGGATTCAACATAAATTATATAACTAGCTTTTATATTTGAAGTTATAAATCATATGTAACCACTTTAGTTAATAATAAATATATAGGTAGGGATAAAAGAAGTCTAGCTATACTAATATCATTTAATTTTTTGTACATTTTCAAAGTTTATACTAAAATTATAAAGTAATAAACATAAAAATGTTTTAGCAATATATCAGGTTATAACTCTTTCAAGTTATTTTTTCTATTTTGTTCCAGAAAAATCAGCTGCCCGAATTACAAAAAGTTTTGTTATCCAATCATAAGAATAATTATATTTTTAGTTCCTAACCCTTAGGCACAAATGTCCCTTAATTTGGTGTCTAAAGGGAAGTTTTAAGCTTTAAAAGCAATGTGTCATTTGGGTAACTCCAAATCTGCTAGAACTTGTACAGGAATTCAGTAAAGTGTCAGGATATAAAATCAATGCACAGAAATCAGTTGCATTTCTTTACACCAACAAAAAGACAGAAGAAAGAGAAATTAAGGAGTCAATCCATTTACAATTGCACCCAAAACCATAAGATACCTAGGAATAAACCTAACCAAAGAGGCAAAGAATCTATACTCAGAAAACTATAAAGTACTCATGAAAGAAATTGAGGAAGACACAAAGAAGTGGAAAAATATTCCATGCTCATGGATTGGAAGAACAAATATTGTGAAAATGTCTATGCTTTAGGTAGCATAGACA